>NC_069500.1:634763809-635063809 GCF_027579735.1 Bombina bombina
TCACCCTATGTGTGCAGCTAGCTCCCAGCGCATTGCTCTTCCTTCAATAAACGATTCCAAGCAAATGAAGCAAATGTTATAAATTGTAAAGTTGTTTGAAATTGCATGCTCTATCTCAGTGGTTCCCAAACAGGTCACTCACTCCCGGCTTGGTTCTAAAAACTCCCCATTAGCGCCCCCTTAACATAACCCATAAAAATAATATTCAGACCAGGGGCCCTATTTATTAAAGCAGGGACAGAAAAGTTTTACATCTGGGAACTTTGTCCGCAGGGCAGCATCCGTTGCCTACATTAAACATTGCACAAGCCATTGTTTGTGCAGCTGTGTCCCTTGCTATCATAGAGCCAATCATGCAAGAGCAGGGCTTGTCAATCATCCCAACCGGATCAGGAGTAACAATTAAACATTCAAATTTTAAAATAATGTTTACATTTTATTAAAACTGTAAGAGTCTTATAAACCACATTTAGGGCTAGATTAGAAGTGGAGCTCTAATTTATTGCACGCCCACAAATGGGAAAATGTACCCATTTATGGGTGCACTTGTAATGGCTGGTTATTGCTACCATGAGCTTGCGGTAGCAATTTGTGCTTATACAGTTAACCAGAGATCAGATCTCTGGTTAATTTTATAAATATGCCCCAAATTGTACAATTTTTATTTTTTAATAAAATAACTGCATTAGGCAGTATTTTGGGGGTAAAGTTGGTGGGAGTGGAGTGTTTTTACATTGCGGTCTATAGGAACTGTGTGTTCCCTGTAAATATATACGTACAGTATATGCATATATACATATTTATTTACGTGTTAATAAGTATATATACACATAAATATATATGTATATTTATATTTGCTATCATTGCTGCGCTACTTACCTCCATTGCTGCTTGTAGGTTCTGATGCCGCCTCTGACGGTATCAGAACGAGGCTCCCGTTGGAGCCTATGGAAGCGCACTCTCATGTGTGCAATGCTACCTAGCAATTTGAGCGCTTAACTTGTAATACCACAAGTCTATGCCAACCTCACAAAACATATGGGTGGATCTGCTGCAGCTACTAAATGGTTGATCTGCCCATAATAATTTTGTAGGGGTGGCATGGTAACCCACCATTTTCCTTTTGTAAGGACTAAACACATAAGGCAGAGAAGGTTGCTTAAAAATTAACTATCCCTTTAAAGTTGTAAAATAAATAAATAACTTACTCTCAGTTTGTTAGTTTGGGCAGCTACTCCATTTGGATGCATCATAGCAATAAAGATTGGTACATCTCCTAAGGGACTTCCAACTCCTCCAGCAATGCTGACACCGAGGGAATCTGACGGACCCTGTTGGAATAAGGCAAACTATGTATGACTATAAATTACCTACTTCTCAAAGCCTAGATAAATTCATGAAAAGAATACTAAAAGGGACATAAAAGTGCAAAAAAGAAAATGTTGAAATGTATGAGAACATTATATTATTACATATAACTATGTGTTTAACTCCAGCAAAACATTTAAACACACAGTTAAAGTCAGCTTCAGAGCAGCAATGCACTACTAAGACCTAGCTGAACACAACCGGTGAGCTAATGTCAACAGAAATATGTGCGTAACCACCAATCGCTAGCTCCCATTGCTGCTCCTGAGCCTACCTAAGCATGCTTTTCAATAAATTATACCAAAAGAACAATCATGTTGATAATAGCAGTAAATTGGGAAAAAAATCTCTTAAAATTGCATCCTCTATCTGAATTGTGAAAGTTTAACTTTGCATTTGATGTCACTTAACTAAGCTGCAAACTTAAGCCTTAATTATCAGATAGAAAAAAAAATCTACACACTAAATCCTGTAGACTCTGAAACAAAGGAAGACACAGGTTACAAAAACTTTGTTCTTCAGAACATTAAACTCCAGATATTAATATAAAAATAATAACCTCACATTTGGGAAATAAATGCTTAGTTCAGACATTGGCGTAGAGGATTTAAAATTCTATTGATTACACTTTGTATTCAGTGAATCAGCTACATGACGGTAGAGACTCCAGATCAAACACAATACATGTCAGAACACTGCAGTATATGTTTTTAAGACTAGACTGATTGACATTTAAAGGCTTGTCAGCATTAAGAGATTATGGAAAACATTGTTGAGGGCCAGTAAATCTTTTATCCCCCCCAGTACACTCGCATGGGATGAAGTTAATTTTTTATCGCATGTGTACATTACAGTTTCGTGATCAATAGTTACATGAAGGAAATCACTACAATTGCTTGTTAACAAGATAGAAAAACAATTACCTTTTTGATTTCCACAGTCCTTAGTCCTTGAATTTCAGAGGCTGTAGAAAAGAAAGACAGAAAATATATTATAAGAATAATGGTATTTTGCATACTTCAGTTCAACCTGTTAACTAGAACTCTATATCCATCCATTGAAAGCGTTTTACTTAAGAGATTAGAATGGTTCCTTATGGCCGATAAAGTTTTTAAAAAATCAAAATAGTCTAAAAATAAAAATCCATGTTTCAATACCTTTTATGAAAGGAACATTCCAGTCAAAATTAAAAAGCACATCAATGTTTTTCAATCCAGATTAAGAGTTTCAATTGTGACTAGAATGTCAATTTCATAAAAAGTATTGAAACATGTAATTTGTTTTAATATGTTTATATAGCTATGTTTATTTCATTTTCTATAAAAGGAAAAGAAAAACAAGAGTTTGTTTTCTTCACAGTGGGTTATAAACTCACTGACAAATTTGGCAGAAAATATGTAAAATTTATTGGGCGTGATCCTATATACGGCGCAGGTTTCGACGCAAGCGTGGAAACCTGCGTCGCTCGTAGTTTCACCTCGCACATCGAGCTATCACATATACGGCGCCGACAGTTGCTGAAGTGCCGTAAGTCTGACAAACTAGCGATGTCCAGAAATAAGCGTAAGTACAAATTTCTGGAGTCGCCAGTGACTTACGGCACTTTAGAAACTGCCGCCGCATAAAAAAACTAACTAAAGTATAAAATCTCCCGTTACTGTCTAACATGCCTCCCAAACATCATCCCGACACGTATAACCCTCTATCAGCAATCCCCCCTCTCACTCCTAATAATAAATATATTAACCCCTAAACCGCCGCTCCCGGACCCCGCCGCCACCTATGTTATATGTATTACCCCCTAATCTGACCCCCCTACACCGCCACCAGCTACATTAAATGTATTACCCCCTAATCTGACCCCCCTACAACGCCGCCACCTATATTAAATATAGTAACCCCTAATATGATCTCCCTACACCGCCGCCACCTATTTTAAATATAGTAACCCCTAATATGATCTCCCTACACCGCCGCCACCTATTCTAAATATAGCAACCCCTAATATGATCCCCCTACACCGCCGCCACCTATTTTAAATATACTAACCCCTAATCTGAGCCCCCTACACCGCCGCCACCTATATTAACTCTATTACCCCCTAATATGATCTCCCTACACCGCCGCCACCTATATTAACTCTATTACCCCCTAATATGATCCCCCTACACCGCCGCCACCTATTTTAAATATATTAACCCCTAATCTAATCCCCCTACACCGCCGCCACCTATATTAAATATATTAACCCCTAAACCTAAGTCTAATCCTAACACCCCCTAACTTAATTATTATTGAAATAAATCTAAATAATATTAATATTATTAACTAAATTATTCCTATTTAAAACTAAATACTTACCTATAAAATGAACCCTAAGATAGCTACAATATAATTAATAATTACATTGTAGCTATTTTAGGGTTTATATTTATTTTACAGGTAACTTTGTATTTATTTTAACTAGGTACAATAGCTATTAAATAGTTCATAACTATTTAATAGCTACCTAGTAAAAATAATTACAAAATTACCTATAAAATAAATCCTAACCTAAGTTACCATTACACCTAACACTACACTATCAATAAATTAATTAAATAAACTACAATTATCTCAACTAAAATACAATTAAATACACTAAACTATATTACAAAAACAAACAAACACTAAATTACAAAAAATAAAAAAAGATTACAAGAATTTTAAGCTAATTACACCTAATCTAAGCCCCCTAATAAAATAAAAAAGCCCCCCAAAATAATAAAATTTCCCTACCCTAAACTAAATTACAAAAGTAATCAGCTCTATTACCAGCCCTTAAAATGGCCTTTTGCAGGGCATTGCCCCAAAGTAATCAGCTCTTTTACCTGTAAAAAAAAAGAACAACCCCCCCCCCATTACAGCCCACCACCCACACACCCCTACTCTAAAACCCACCCGATCCCCCCTTAAAAAAACCTAAGTCTAACACCCAAGTGGTCCTTACCTGTCCTGAAGACCGGCGGAGAAGGTCCTGTTCCAGGCGGTGAAGTCTTCTTCCAAGCGGCGACATCTTCTTCTTCCAGGAACCAGCCGGTGCGAAGCGGAGGAGTTGAAGACCGATGACCGCGGAGCTGAAGACCGTCCACTCTGGAACTGAAGATTTTTTTAAGGGGGGGATCGGGTGGGTTTTAGAGTATGGGTGTGTGGGTGGTGGGTTGTAATGGGGGGTTGTTCTTTTTTTTACAGGTAAAAGAGCTGATTAATTTGGGGCAATGCCCCGCAAAAGGCCCTTTTAAGGGCTGGTAATAGAGCTGATTACTTTTGTAATTTAGTTTAGGGTAGGGAAATTTTATTATTTTGGGGGGCTTTTTTATTTTATTAGGGGGCTTAGATTAGGTGTAATTAGCTTAAAATTCTTGTAATCTTTTTTTATTTTTTGTAATTTGGTGTTTGTTTTTTTTGTATTATAGTTTAGTTTATTTAATTGTATTTTAGTTGAGATAATTGTAGTTTATTTAGTTAATTTATTGATAGTGTAGTGTTAGGTGTAATGGCAACTTAGGTTAGGATTTATTTTACAGGTAATTTTGTAATTATTTGAACTAGGTAGCTATTAAATAGTTATTAACTATTTAATAGCTATTGTACCTAGTTAAAATAAATACAAAGTTACCTGTAAAATAAATATAAACCCTAAAATAGCTACAATGTAATTATTAATTATATTGTAGCTATCTAAGGGTTTATTTTATAGGTATGTATTTAGTTTTAAATAGGAATACATTAGTTAATGATATTAATATTATTTAGATTTATTTAAATAATAATTAAGTTAGGGGGTGTTAGGGTTAGACTTAGGTTTAGTGGTTAATATATTTAATATAGGTGGCGGCGGTGTAGGGGGATTAGATTAGGGGTTAATAAATTTAATATAGGTGGCGGCAGTGTAGGGGGATTAGATTAGGGGGTAATAGAGTTAATATAGGTGGCGGCGGTGTAGGGGGCTCAGATTAGGGGTTACTATATTTAAAATAGGTGGCGGCGGTGTAGGGAGATCATATTAGGGGTTACTATATTTAAAATAGGTGGCGGCGGTGTAGGGGGACCATATTAGGGGGTAATACATTTAATGTAGCTGGCGGCGGTGTAGGGGGGTCAGATTAGGGGGTAATACATATAATATAGGTGGCGGCGGGGTCCGGGAGCGGCGGTTTAGGGGTTAAACACTTTATTAGGGATTGCGGCGGGGGATTGCGATTGACAGGTAGATAGACATTGCGCATGCGTAAGGTTTTATTTTGCAGGCAGTTTAGGGAGTTACGGGGCTCCAATACTCAGCGTAAGGCTTACTACGCCTGCATTTTGTGGCGAGGTATAAAAGTGAAGTAAGATTTCTCCATTTTCGCCACGTAAGTCCTTACGCTGTATATTGGATACCAAACTGCGCGGGTTTGGTATATCACTCTATGGGCCAAAAAACTATGGCCGAAGGGTGAAATATATGAACGTAACTTCTATGTTACGCCGTATATAGGATACCAAACCAGTACAATATTTGGTGTCACCGGCTTTTGCGGGCGACGTTGCCTATCGGATCGGGCCCATTGTATTTAAAACTGTCATTTTGGGATTGATCACAATCTACTTGGGGTTTGCTCCCAAAATGTTTTTTTGCTTTCCGCAGAATTGGTCAGTGTTTTTTTCAATCGATCACAACGCAAAATGGATCAGTGCGTTAAATGCCAACAGCAACAAAAGGGCCTTTTTGTGTTATAAAGGGATACGAAACCCAAACTTTTTCTTTTGTGATTCAGTCAGAGCATAAAATGTATGTATTTATTTCTATTATTAAATTTGTATAGTTTCCAAGGCAAGGTAGGCCTCTGGAGCACTATATGAAAGTAAATAGTGCTGCCATCTAGTGTTCTTGCAAAAAGATAACACTTGCAGAATTGCTGCCATATAGTTCTCCAGACATGTGCACGATCCTGAGCATAATTCCCTGCTTTACAACAAAATATACAAAGATAAAGAAAATATTTGGGTTTATGATCTTTAAAGCACTTATTGTCAGGATAGGAACTTGGAAGCTACCCAAAAATGTCCCTTTCACACCTCTAAAAGTTAAAGGTCTTTTCAATGAATCCCTTTGTTCACTGTGGAAAGCTCATTTACATTATATTGTTTCATGTAATGCCCTCCTTACCACTGTTAAACCATCAAAATACCATTTGAATGTAGGCATGATGGGCATGATTGGATTAGAAATAGGAAAACTCGCCTAAAAGATGCACGTGTAGCACCATCCACCTGACCATAAACCATTGATTAAATATTGACAACAAAATAGACAAATTCAACAGCCAAAACTGCTCACTGACTGACAACACACACTGGCTAAACAATAATAGCCACAGATCTGTGCATGCTGCAGCTGCCCATGTCACATGTAATCACCATCAATTAAAACAAAAAATGTATCTACACTGTAATTGTAATGTTGTCAAAGTTTGTGGTTGGCTTTGGAGTTCATAGGAAAGTAAAGTAAAAAGAGTGCAAAGGGGTCATTTTGGGTTTAGATTTTTGTTGTTCAGTTGTATTTTTTTGTGTATAAATACTGTTTTTGGTGATTGACAGCCATTATTGGACAGTGCCATTGTGGGGAATTAGAAATCAAATATATTGGGAGTTATAAAGCTTCAGTGGTGCTGATATTCTGTGTCACTGGGCTCCATGTACGAAGCAGCGAAAGCTGCTCCGGAGCCTTTGCGGGGCAGGTTCGCATATGCGAGCCTGCTTCCCGCAATGTAAGAAGCAGCGGTCATTAGACCGCTGCTTCCTACACCCTACGCCACCTCTTAGGTGGCGAAGCAAAATCACTGAGAGCTCGCTCGCTCTCGGTGATTGACAGCCCCTTCAGTCGCGTGATTGGTCGCGCGACTGAAGGGGCGGGCATTACACACTCCGCTGAGTGTGTAATGATACATACGGGCAAGCGGATCAATAGATCCGCTGCCCGTGTGTAGCGGAGGCGGGCGGACAGCTTCGCGAGTTAAGAAGCTGTCCGCCCGCCTCTTAGTACATGGAGCCCACTGTCTGTATAAACTTGCAGTGATTCCGGGGTGGTGTGGGAGGGAAGGAGAGAGGTTGGCGGGCAGTGCATTAGGGGAGAGGGAAGAAACGGACGGGTTCCCTATGCTACAGCATAAGTATTTGATGAGGGGGGAATGGACCACTATGCTACAGAAAATGGCTATGACAGAGGAGAGGGACATCCTATAAGAAAAACATTTTTATTATTGAATAATTTTAAAAAAGTGACACAATTACTATAAACTGGGTACTGACATACAGCGGCCTGTACCTAATATGGCTATCAATAGTTAGAGGAGGGAGAGTTAGATAGCTGTTTGGGAGGGTTGAGGAGGGATCTCTACGATGCATACTGGAAGACTGTCTGCCAGTACCTAAGATGGTAGTGACCGATAGGGAAGTGGGAGGGATCAGGTAGGGATCAGTTTGGTGGGAGGTGTCAAGTGAGAGGACAATACCTACACTACAATAATACCCTTGCTAGCTAACTAATGAACCCCTTCACTGCCGGGATTATTATAAGTGTGGTGCACAGCTGCTATTAGCAGCCTTCTAATTAACAAAAAGCAATGGCAGAGCCATGCATGTCTGCTATTTCTGAACAAAGGAGATCCCAGAGAAACTTTTACAACCATTTATATTATGACAAACGGTATGTAAATAATTTCAGTGAAAAACCCAAAGCTAAAAAGTTATTTTTTTTTAATATGATTGCATTTGGTAGCAAAATAGTGGCATGAAATATAAAAAATGGACCTAAATCAATACCTTGGGTTGTCTACTTAACCTTTTAGCACCGTTATGGCGTTGTATTCCATCCAAACGGCACTGGGCTTTAGCGCCATTAGGACAGAATACAATGTCATAGCCGTTTGGCTGTACTGAAGCCAACTGTGCTTCCTGGATGTGATCGCGGTCTGGAGGGTCGTCCTAGCGTCATAAAGATGCCCCCCTGACCCAATCACATAATTGAAATCTCGCGATCGTGTGCACAATCGCGGGATTTCAATTTGTCTATATCGGAAAGGTTGTTCTGATGTAGACATTATGACCCTGTCATGAAAGGGTAAAAAAAAAAAGTTTGATAGGTAAATAAAAACAAAAACAAGGCTGTTTCTGTTTAAATGGAGTGGTAGCAAAAATGCTAAAAATTCTCTGGTATTTTGGGCACATTTTTCTCTGAAATTCTCAGTAGCGAATGGGTTAAACCCTGTGAGACTCATAGTAGCTTATTTATAATTGTCCCAGTAGGAGAAATAAGATAACAGGCTTTTAAAATGTAGGTTAAAACATGCATTGTTTATGGAAACTAAAAGTCTTCAAAATTTAAACAACTAATATAATTTAAAAATATAATTACAAATAATATTCATTGAGCATTTATTGTCCCTCTAAAAAGGCCATTCATTGTCAACATTTTATTGATCCAACGGTAGGCAGTAGGGAAGCCAAGTACCTCACAAGCAATTTCTTAAAGGCAGCAGTCACAACTAAATAAGTTTGCAATATGGTTAAACACTTTATTGTGACTATCTTTAAATTGAGGAAAGTCATCAGACTCCCCGGTTTATTCCTAAAACAGATGTTAAAAGATCTAGTAAAGCAAGACATTCTAACAGCTGGGTGAAAAACTGCTCCAGCCACCTCAAAGTATTTCCATAAGAGGTTCTATGCATGTCACAGCTTGGGGAAAGACTGAACTCTAAAGGAACTGTTATGTATTTTAAAAGCAATGAAAAACAAATGTTCACATGATTTTTATGACATTGTAACCCAAAATGTTTCTTTCATGATTTAGGTAAAGCATACAATTTTAAACAAATTCAGTTCTATTATAAAATGTGCTTCTTTCTTTTGGTACTCTTTGTTGAAGAAGCATCAATGCATTACTGGGGGCTAGCTGAACACACTGTGTGAGCCAATAAAAAAATATTAATTATATATATATATATATATATACACACACACATATATACACCTATATGTATATATGCATCAAGCCCCCAGTAGTGCATTGCTGTTCATGAGCCTACCTAGGTATGCTTTTCAACAAATTATACCAAGAGAACAAAGCAAATCAGATAGTAGAAGTAAATTGGAAATTTGTTTAAAATGACATGCTCTATCTGAATCATGAAAGAAAATGTTTGGGTTTCATGTCACTTTAAACAAAGGTTTATGGCAGTTATAGCCAACTTCCTAACACTTGGGGGCCACAGGTAAATACTTTACAAGCCATAAGGACCACATATCATTTTATGGTTATTAAATGAACAAAATATGTTTCCTAAAAATGCCCAGTATCACAGGGCCAGATATAGGTAAGGCTTCAGGGTACTCTTTGTCTGCTGATCTTCACCCCAGAGAGCTCTTTTGAGGTGTGGCCACCTTGTTTGCCCACCCACCAGATACCCCCAAAGAACACATTTTTTGTTATTTTTCCTGGAAAACACAAAAACTATGGCACACATTCTTAGTTCTGCTTTATCCTTGGGGGACATAAAAACTAGTGCAGAGGGCTGCAAGTGGCCCTTTGGCTACCAGATAGCCATCCCTGGTTTATGGTATTTGAGTGCTTTTAACAAGGTTCACAATGCTTTATCATTGAGATGAGACACAGCTCAGTAGAGTGGTAAATATCCAATGCCACAAAAAACCCTATTGTCTGTGACTATCACTACTTCACTGCTTATGGCAGTTGGTTTACTGCATATATGCAGAAGCATACACCCAAATTGTAATATAAAATACATAGCAAAACCACTGTAATATGGTTTCCTTATTAATTTTACCTTTGTTTACTGTAATTAAAATCTGAATATTGTGAATATTCCAGTCCAAAAAACTAAAAAGGACATGTCAGACGTCACAAGCCTAACCTTGCAACATATAGCTCCCAAATTTGGAGTTTGTTACCTTATCTTTTTTTGCTGAAGCCAATCAATCGAGATTAATATAATAACTGTAGCAAATCCTGTCACCTCCAAACACAAGTTTGTATTGGCTCCACCCAATAAGGAAAGTAGTAGGTGGAGTTTGACCATAAAAAAAAACACAGGTCTGTTCTAATATAGTTCAGATTCTGCTGATATGTTATTCTATTGGATGATTGTAGACTGTAGAATGCTGTAATTACAAGGTGTTTCCTTTAACAACCAAAATGAATGAACATATCACCCTTCAGAAACATGCATCCAAGTGGAAAAAAGGATCTAGGTTTATATGTATGATATAAATCATTATTTTACAACTTCAGTCATCAAGTTCCCCTAACAGGGCAGATTTCCAAGCATTTATTTGCCACGGCTGACTAGTGGTTGTGACACTATGACTCATGGTCAGGTAGGGAAATAGTTCAAATCTAGAGGTACAGAAGCTAAAAAAACACTGGCACAGACAATGGAAACTATCAGGAAAAAGTTCAGATTGTACCAAAAAAAAAAAAAAAAAGAATACCAATATAAAATGACAAATAATATATATATATGGGTAATGTCAACATAAACCTATTGCAGTGCCGAACTGGGTATGAAGAAGTTTTTTTTTTACATTTAATGTTAAGTATGCATTGGGTTGAGAATAGAACATCTTCATTTTTTAATCAAAATCATATATTGAATACAGCATGACTAAGTGATGTGGAAAAGCAAGAGTAGGTAAAAAACTGATGACTAGAACTGATAAAATAATGAAAGGTAAAAGTTTATTTTTTTAAGGAGTACATTACATGGTGATACGGATGCTGGTCCCCAAGGGAAATGTATCTTAGATAAACAAGCAGCGTCATTCTTTAATAATCCATGAACTTTTATTTTATATTATTAACTGTTTGGATTACATGATTATGATGCTTGTTATACATGTCAATATATATTTTCCTCCACAAATAAATCAATAAATAATTGTAAAAATTATATATTATATACTTGTTCCAAAAAAATCTGCAAAAATATTTTTAAAAATTGTAATGTCTACTTAGTTCAGGTCACAGACTCCAACCTTTCTGACATAAGAAGAAAAAATACCTATTAAACCAAGTGCTAGTCAGTTCAGAATGCTTGTTGCTTATAGCCTATAGTAGATTTGCACAGTGTTCTTGTTATAGCTACGGAATTGTGGACATTATCAGTTTTATACATACAGGATATGATTCTTACCATCATTCTTCTTAAAGCCAGTGGAAAGTGGATCAGGCTGTGATGATGCGCTGAATGATGTGAGACTTCCACTCTCTTCACTAACCTAAAAAATATATAAAAATATGTAACAAAAACAAAGTTACACAGAAAAAACTAAATTTATGCTTACCTGATAAATTTATTTATTTATTGACACGGTGAGTCCACGGATCATCAATTACTGTTGGGAATATCCCTCCTGGCCAGCAGGAGGAGGCAAAGAGCACCACAGCAAAGCAGTTAAAGGGCCACTAAACCCAAAATCTTTATTTCATGATTCAGATAGAGAATAAAAATTTAAACAACATTACAATTTACTTCTATTATTTATTTTGCTTCATTTTTTAGATATCCTTAGTTGAAGAAAAAGCAATGCACATGGGCTTCTATGTGCAGAAACCAGCAAAGAATATCAAGATAATAAAACAAATTAGATAATAGAAGTAAATTAGAAATATGTTTAAAATTAATTTCTCTTTCTAAATCATGAAAGAAAAAAATGTGGGTTTCATGTCCCTTTAAGTATCACTTCCTTTCCCACAACCCCCAGTCATTCGACCGAAGGAAAAGGAGGGAAAGGAAAAAACACAAAGATGTAGAGGTGCCTGAGGTTTATATAAAAAAACTGTCTGAAAAACAGGGAGGGCCGTGGACTCACCGTGTCAAGAAATAAATACATTTATCAGGTAAGCATACATTTTGTTTTTTTTCTTAAGACACATACGCCTAGATTTAGAGTTCTGCGTTAGCCGTCAAAACCAGCGTTAAGGGCTCCTAACGCTGCTTTTTACCGCCCGCTGGTATTTAGAGTCAGTCAGGAAAGGGTCTAACACTCACTTTCCAGCCACGACTTCTCCATACCGCAGATCCCCTTACGCCAATTCCGTATCCTATCTTTTCAATGGGATCTTCCTAACGCCGGTATTTAGAGTCTTGGCTGAAGTGAGCGTTAGAACTCTAACGACAAAACTCCTACCGCCCATGGAAAGGCTGTAGTTAAGAGCTTTATGGGCTAACGCCGGTTTATAAAGCTCTTAACTACAGTGCTCTAAAGTACACTAACACCCATAAACTACCTATGTACCCCTAAACCGAGGCCCCCCCACATCGCCGCCACTATAATAAAAATTTTTAACCCCTAATCTGCCGACCGCATACCGCTGCCACATACATTATCCCTATGTACCCCTAATCTGCTGCCCCTAACATTGCCGACACCTAAATAATATTTATTAACCCCTAATCTGACCCCCCAACGTTGCCGCTACCTTACCTCGCCGCCACTATAATAAATGTATTAACCCCTAAACCGCCGCACTCCCACCTCAAAAACCCTATAATAAATAGTATTAACCCCTAATCTGCCCTCCCTAACATCTTTGACACTTAACTTCAAGTATTAACCCCTAATCTGCCGACCGGACCTCGCCGCTACTCTAATAAATGTATTAACCCCTAAAGCTAAGTCTAACCCTAACACTAACACCCCCCTAACAAAATAAATTAAATCTTATTAAATAAATTATTCCTATTGAAAGCTAAATACTTACCTGTAAAATAAATCCTAATATAGCTACAATATAACAAATAATTATATTGTAGCTATTTTAGGATTTATATTTATTTTACAGGCAACTTTGTATTTATTTTAACTAGGTACAATAGCTATTAAATAGTTATTTACTATTTAATAGCTACCTAGTTAAAATAATAACAATATTAAATGTAAAATAAATCCTAACCTAAGTTACAATTAAACCTAACACTACACTATCAATAAATAAATTAACTAAACTACCTACAATTACCTACAATTAAATCAACTAAACTAAATTACAAAAAAAACAAACACTAAATAACAAAAAATAAAAAAAGATTACAAGAATTTTAAACTAATTACACCTACTCTAAGCCCCCTAAAAAAAAATAACAAAGCCCCACAAAATAAAAAAATGCCCTACCCTATTCTAAAATAAAAAGTTAACAGCTCTATTACCTTACCAGCCCTTAAAAGGGCTTTTTTGCGGGGCATGCCCCAAAGAAATCAGCTCTTTAGCCTGTAAAAAAAAAAAAAATACAATACCCCCCCCAACATTACAACCCACCACCCACATACCCCTAATCTTACCCACTAAAACCCCCCTTAAAAAAACCTAACACTAAGCCCCTGAAGATCTCCCTACCTTGTATTCACCCAGCCGGGTATCACAGATCCGTCCAGAAGAGGTCCTCCAGAGGGTCCGAAGTCTTCATCCTATCTGGCCAGAAGAGGTCCTCCAGAGGCTGGGAAGTCTTCATCCAGGCGGAATCTTCTATCTTCTTCCATCCGGAGCGAAGCGGGTCCATCTTGAAGCAGCTGGCACGGATCCATCCTCTTCTAACGACGTCCTAAGTCCGAATGAAGGTTTCTTTAAATGACGTCATCCAAGATGGATTCTATCAGCCAATCGGAATTAAGGTAGGAAAAATCTGATTGGCGGTTTGAATCAGCCAATCAGATTCAAGTTCAATAGGATTGGCTGATCCAATCAGCCAATCAGATTGAGCTCGCATTCTATTGGCTGTTCCGATCAGCCAATAGAATGCGAGCTCAATCTGATAGGATCAGTCAATCCGATTGAACTTGAATCTGATTGGCTGATAGAATCCTATCAGCCAATCAGATTTTCCCTACCTTAATTCCGATTGGCTGTTAGAATCCTATAGGATAGGATGAAGACTTTGGACCCTCTGGAGGACCTCTTCTGGACGGATCAGTGATACCCGGCTGGGTGAATACAAGGTAGGGAGATCTTCAGGGGCTTAGTGTTAGGTTTTTTAAGGGGGGTTTGGGTGGGTTAGATTAGGGGTATGTGGGTTGTAATGTTGGGGGGGTATTGTATGTTTTTTTTTTACAGGCAAAAGAGCTAATTTCTTTGGGGCATGCCCCGCAAAAAGCCCTTTTAAGGGCTGGTAAGGTAATAGAGCTGCTAACTTTTTATTTTAGAATAGGGTAGGGCATTTTTTTATTTTGGGGGGCTTTGTTATTTTTTTAGGGGGCTTAGAGTAGGTGTAATTAGTTTAAAATTCTTGTAATCTTTTTTATTTTTTGTAATTTAGTGGGTTTTTTTATTTGTAATTTAGTTTAGTTGATTTAATTGTAGGTAATTGTAGGTAGTTTAGTTAATTTATTTATTGATAGTGTAGTGTTAGGTTTAATTGTAACTTAGGTTAGGATTTATTTTACATGTAATTTTGTTATTATTTTAACTAGGTAGCTATTAAAGAGTAAATAACTATTTAATAGCTATTGTACCTAGTTAAAATAAATACAAAGTTGCCTGTAAAAGAAATATAAATCCTAAAATAGCTACAATATAATTATTCGTTATATTGTAGCTATATTAGGATTTATTTTACAGGTAAGTATTTAGCTTTAAATAGGAATAATTTATTTAATAAGATTTAATTTATTTCATTAGATAAAAATTATATTTAACTTAGGGGGGTGTTAGTGTTAGGGTTAGACTTAGCTTTAGGGGTTAATACATTTATTATAGTGGCGGCGAAGTCCGGTCGGCAGATTAGGGGTTAATACTTGAAGTTAGGTGTCAAAGATGTTAGGGAGGGCAGATTAGGGGTTAATACTATTTACGAGGCGGGACTACGGCGGTTTAGGGGTTAATACATTTACTGTAGTGGCGGCGAGGTCCGGTCGGCAGATTATGGGTTAATAAGTGTAGGTAAGGTAGCGGCGACATGGGGGGGGGCAGATTAGGGGTCAATAAATATTATGTAGGTGTCGGCGACGTTGGGGACAGCAGATTAGGGGTACATAGGGATAATGTAGGTTGCGGCGGTGTCCGGAGCAGAAGATTAGGGGTTAATTGTATAATGCAGGTGTCAGCGATAACGGGGGCGGCAGATTAGGGGTTAATAAGTGTAAGGTTAGGGGTGTTTAGACTTGGGGTTCATGTTAGGGTGTTAGATGCAGACTTAGGAAGTGTTTCCCCATAGGAAACAATGGGGCTGCGTTAGGAGCTTAACTCTGCTTTTTTGCAGGTGTTAGGTTTTATTGCAGCTCAAACTGCCCCATTGTTTCCTATGGGGAAATCGTGCACGAGCACGTTTTTCAAGCTGGCCGCTACCGTAAGCAACGCTGTTATTGAGAGTTGAAGTGGCGGTAAATTATGCTCTACGCTCCCTTTTTGGAGCCTAACGCAGCCCTTCAGAGAACTCTAAATACCAGCGTTATTTAAAAGGTGCGGGGGGAAAAAAACACGCGAAGCTAACGCACCCCTTTGGCCGCTAAACTCTAAATCTAGCCGAGTGAGTCCACGGATCATCAATTATTGTTAGGAATCAATACCCAAGCTAGAGGACACAGATAATAAGGGAGGGCAAGACAGGTAACCTAAACAGAAGGCACCACTGCTTGAAGAACCTTTCCCCCAAAAGAAGCCTCAGATGAGGCAAAAGTATCAAATTTATAGAATTTAGAAAAAGTGTGCAAAGAAGACCAAGTCACAGCCTTACAGATCTGTTCTACAGAGGCCTCATTCTTGAAGGCCCAGGAAGAAGACACAGCCCTAGTGGAATGAGCTGTAATTCTCTCAGGAGGCTGCTGACCAGCAGTCTTATATGCCAAACGAATAACACTTCTCAACCAGAGAGAAAGAGAAGTGGCAGTAGCTTTCTGACCCTTACGTTTCCCAGAAAAGCAAACAAACAAGGCAGAAGACTGACGAAAGTCCTTCGTAGCCTGAAGATAGAATTTAAGAGCCCACACAACATCCAAATTGTGCAACAAACATTCTTTATGAGAAGGAGGATTAGGACAGAGAGAAGGAACAACAATTTCCTGATTAATATTCCTGTCCGAAAGAACTTTAGGAAGAAAACCAAACTTGGTACGAAGAACTGCCTTATCTGCATGAAAAACTAGATATGGGGAGTCACACTGCAAAGCTGAGAGTTCAGAAACCCTCAGAGCAGAAGATATAGCAAGAAGAAACAATACCTTCTAAAATAATAACTTAATATCTATGGAATGCAAAGGCTCAAACAGAGCCTGCTGTAAAACTTTAAGAACAAGATTAAGGCTCCAAGATGGAGCAACGGACTTAAACACAGGCCTGATTCTGACCAGAGCCAGACAAAAGGATTGAACATCCGGCATGTCCGCCTGACGTTTGTGCAGCAAAATAGATAGAGCAGAAATCTGACCCTTGAGGGTACTGACAGACAACCCTTTCTCTAGACCCTCCTGGATAAAAGCTAAGATTCCTGGGATCCTGACCTTACTCCAAGAATAACCTTTAGACTCACACCAATAAAGATATTTAAGCCATATCTTATGGTAAATTTTCCTAGTGACAGGCTTACGAGCCTGAATCATGGTCTCAATGACCGATTCAGAAAAATCCACGCTTAGCTAAAATCAAGCGCTCAATTTCCAAGCAGTCAGCATCAGAGAAACACGATTTGGGTGAAGGAAGGGCCTCTGAAGCAGAAGATCCTTCCTCAATGGTAGTCTCCTCAAAGGTAGAGGCGACATTTCTACTAGATCTGCATACCAGATCCTGCGAGGCCACGCAGGAGCTATTAGAATCACTGATGCTCTCTCCTGTTTGATCCGAGCGATGACTCACGGAAGGAGAGCAAATGGCGGAAGAGATAAGCCAACCGGAAGTTCCAAGGAACTGCCAGTGCATTTATCAGAAAGGCTTGAGGATCTCTCGACCTCGAACCGTACTTTGGGAGGTTGGTGTTCTGACGAGACGCTATCAGATCCAAATCTAGTAACCCCCATTTGGTTGTTAACCTGGAGAAAACTTCCGGATGGAGTTCCCACTCCCCGGGATGGAAAGTATGTATGATACGAGCCACCTCCTTCATGGCTAAGGAACTCTGAGTTCCCCCTTGGTGGTTGATGTAGGTCACTGAGGTTATGTTGTCCGTCTGGAACCTGATAGACTGAGCTAAGGCCAGCTGAGGCCAAGCCGTCAAGGCATTGAAGATTGCTCTCAACTCCAGAATGTTTATGGGGAGCGCAGATTCCTCCTGAGACCAAAGTCCCTGAGCCATCGAGTCCCAGACTGCTCTCCAACCCAACAGGCTGGCATCCGTGGTCACGATTACCCAAGAGGGTCTCCAAAAACATGTCCCCTGGGACTGATGTTCTTGCGACAGTCACCATGTTAGGGAGTCCCTTGTTGATTGATCAAGAACAATTCTCTGAGACAGATCTGTATAATCCCCGTTCCACTGAGCGAGCATGCACAGCTGCCGAGGTCTGAAATGGAACCGAGCAAATGGAACTATGTCCATGGAAGCTACCATCAACCCGATCACCTCAATGCATTGTTCCACTGCTGGTCGTACCGCCGACTATAGGGACAGGCAAGCGGACAGAATCTTGGATCTTCTGACCTCCGTCAGAAATATTTTCATTGATAGAGAATCAATAACGGTTCCTAAGAATATCACTCTTGTTGCCGGAACAAGAGAACTTTTCTTCAAATTTACCTTCCAACCATGGGAACGAAGAAATGCCAACCAGAACCTTGTATGAGATTCTGCTAGTTGCAAAGATGGCGCCTGAACCAGAATGTCGTCCAGATAATGTGCCACTGCAATGCCCCGGGACTGAATTACTGCCAATAGAGCTCCCAGAACCTTTGAGAACATTCTGGGAGCTGTGGCAAGGCCAAATGGAAGCGCTACAAATTTAAAGTGTTTGGCTAGAAAGGCAAATCTCAGATATTTGTGATGATCTCTGTGAAAGGGAACGTGCAGGTACGCATCCTTCAGGTCTCTGGTCGACATGAATTGACCCTCTTGAATCAGAGGCAGAATGGAGCGGATAGTCTCCACCTTGAAGGACAGCACTCTGAGGAATCTGTTTAGTAACTTTAGGTCTAGAATGGGCCTGAAAGATCCCTCTTTTTTGGGAACCACAAACAGGTTTGAGTAAAATCCGAGACCCTGTTCCTGACTTGGAACAGGAACAACTACTCCCAAGAGGGAAAGGTCCTGTGCACATTTCAAGAACGCCTCTCTTTTTATCTGGTCTACAGATAATCTTGAAAGGTGGAACCTGCCCCTGGGAGGAAAAGTTTGAACTCTAACATGTACCCCTGGGACACTATGTCCACTGCCCACGAGTCTGGGACATCTCGTTCCCAAGCCTGCACGAACTGAAAGAGTCTGCCCCCCACTTGATTCGATCCCGGATTGGGGGCAACCTCTTCATGCTGACTTGGAATCAGCCATGGATTTCTTGGATTGCATCCCATTGTTCCAGGACTGACCAGGCTTCCAAGAGGGCTTGGATTGTTCCGGATTGGTAGAGGCAGGGGAAGACTTACCTCTGAAGTTACGAAAGGAATGAAAATTAGTCTGACGACCACTCTTTATTTTGTTCTTCTTATCTTGAGGCAGAAAGGATCCCTTATCACCTGTGATATCGGAAATAATTTCTACCAATGCCGGCCCGAACAAGGTCTTTCCCTTGTAAGGGATTGCCAAAAGCTTAGATTTAGAAGAAACATTAGCAGACCAAGATTTAAGCCATAGCTAAGATTGCAAAGCCAGATATCTTGGCTCCCAACTTAATGACCTGCAAAGAAGCGTCAGTAATAAAGGAAGTAGCTAACTTTAGAGCCTTTATCATATCCTGAATCTCCTCCAAAGGAGTTTCAGCTTGAAGGGATTCAGACAAGGTGTCAAACCAATAGGCTGCCGCGCTGGTTACTGTAGCAATGCACACCGCCGGTTGCCATTGTAAGCCTTGATGAGTATACATTTTCTTTAAAAAGGCCTCCAGTTTTTTATCCATAGGATCCTTGAAAAAGCAACTATCCTCAATAGGAATAGTGGTTCTCTTGGCGAAAGTGGAAATCGCCCCTTCCACCTTTGGCACCGTCTGCCGTGACTCCTTTATGAAGTTGTCCACTGGGAACATCTTCCTAAAGACAGGGGAGGGGGAAAAAGGAATTCCTGGTCTCTCCCATTCCCGGGTAATAATCTCCGTGGCACGGTCTGGTACTGGAAACACCTCCCCAGGAGAGGGAACATCAAAGTATCTATTTAATTTACTAGAGGTTTTCGGGTTGACAACGATAGGCACATCGGAGTCGTCAAAGGTAGCTAAAACCTCCTTTAACAAAACAACGAGGTGCTCAAGCTTGAATCTGAAGGAAACCACTTCAGCATCTGAAGAAGGAATTACACTATCCGAATCAGAGATTTCACCCTCAGAGGCTACCAACGTATTCTCCTCTTCCGACTTATGGGAAAGAGCAACTTGGTTAGCCTGTACAGGATCTGATGCCTTACTATCTGAATCTCTAATTTTCCCCTTACGTTTCTCCTGCAGTAAGGCAATTACAGCTAGTGTCTCAGATACCTGGGCAGCAATTTCTGCTTTCAAAAAGACTCCATCAAGAGTCTGCGAGGAACCGCAGGGCACTGCCTGAGGCAGTAATGTTAGACTGTGGCATTACCTGAACAGTATCCACCTGAGAGAATGGTGGCTTAGAAACAAAACAAGAACCACAAAAAGGCAAAGGAGGCTCAACATGGGCACTCTATATCAGGCATAGACTTTAAGTCCATCTTTGCAACAAAAGATCTACCTAAAAAAATATATATTTTCAATTATGTACTGTACCTTTAACTGGTAACGATCGCAAACACAGCAGGGCATCGGTTACAAAAACTGCAGCTAAACAAGATAGCGTCCCTTTTATTATAAGCAGTTCTTTTTTGTAATGCTTAAAAAAAAAAAAAAAGGACCCACACAAAACTTTTATTCAAAATACAATTAGTAAAACGTCTGGCCCCTCTATGCCTCAGTGCTAAGCTGAGGTGCCTACCTGATTCTTTTTTGGCACAGAGCTCTGGATAAAACACGCTAAGCTACTGTGTGTGCAACCGCCATAAGCCGATAGCAGGAAAAAGGCGCAAAGTCACAGCGCGCTTTGCAGCCGGAAGTAGCTCCACCCCTCTGACGTCACGGCCTGTGCCGTTTAACTGAGCCACCAATAAAATAAATTTTTTACACAATATAAAAATGAACTCAGGATAACTTACCCCAATAATAATGCAGAAAATTAATAAAGTGCCAGGGATTCTGAATAAACTGTCTCTTTCTAAAACTTAAATGGCACTTACCTGCACCTCTGACTGTCCGACAGGAGGACATCTCACCGGTATGAGAGGAAGCCACTCCTCACAGAGACCTATGGATAGAAGAAGGGACAGAGTAAGCCTACTCTGGCATTCTGTTAGAGGGCAGCAACTTGTCAGGAAAACACAGTGAGGCCCACCCTAAAAGTTCCTGACTGCTTAAAAGCTACCACAGCCCTACTTAAGAGACTAACATGTAGTACAGCTAAATCCAGCATGATAGGGAAGATCAGAGCAAGACTGCTCTGGCTTCAAAATAAAAAAATCTTGATAGAAGAATCTTATGCAGACACCTAAACTTCACCTCCTCTTTGCACTGAAGGCAAAGAGAATGACTGGGGGTTGTGGTAAGGGAAGTGATACTTAACAGCTTTGCTGTGGTGCTCTTGGCCTACTCCTGCTGGCCAGGAGTGATATTCCCAACAGTAATTGATGATCCATGGACTCAGCATGTCTTAATAAGGAAAGAAATATAGCTTGAATTAGCGACAAGACAATGTCTACTATATCCTGGCATTGGTACATTTCTTATAGGACTGAAAATAAATAATTACCTGGAAATTTTGGTTTCATTATTATTTTTGGTAAAGGGCCACCAAATTCAATGTCACTGTTCAATGGCTACAAAATTTGTGACAATTATACGCGGTGATAAAGTTGATAAAAACACACAATTAGATACACACCAAGATTACATTTTAGCCCTTGTCTAATAGTTTTTTAAATTGTGGTTACAGTTTCATTTTAGACAATTATAAAGTGGAGTAAGGAAATCAAAAAAATGGTAATAAGCCGGTGCTCGCTATGGTGGAGCAGAGGTGTGTGTTAAAATGTAATAAGATACTAAGAAACACTTAGAAAAACAAAAGAAGATCAGAGTCTTCAGAAAATGTACACATGAATAGCACTCAGATTCCCTGAATATAGAATTAGACTTGGTTACGAATGGCGGATATACTAGAAAATTAAAATATAACTTTTATTAAGACTTTAAAATAATGGTAGAACAATACACATTAAAAACACAGGAATTGTATTAGCTCAAAAGGTGAGTGGCAAGTAGGAATTAAATAACCAGATTCCCAGAGAAATATCCTTGCGGATTGAAGTTAGTCAGATGGTCTTGATAATAAAGATTTAGAATGCACTTATAGGTCCACAATCATAAGGTTAATCTTTGTTTATGAATCACAAGGGTCAAGTAAAACAAATAGATCAGGCACTGTGGTTTAGTACTGGGTGGTTTTACGTAAGAGAAAATGCATGAATTTTTGGTTTGATACAACACATATAGTAATGAAAGTGATTATGGTATATTTGTGATATACCATGTACATTTGCAAATTAACAGTAAATTTAGGAGGTTTGAAATAGCATATTACATAAATAAATATTGGATCCGGAATTCCCAATTTCCAAATCAATAACAGTTAAAATTGTTACTCTAAGTTGTACTATCAGTAATAAATATCTAGGATGGTAATTACCGGATTTAACAAATCCCCTTCAGGATTGATATATTCACTTGTTAGCCTAGAGTTTTGTTTCTCTTAATACTAGTCTATGTAGGCTATCACTGTGGTTGTAAATATTTATATATAAATACAATTCCTGAAACTTGTCCAGGACATTGAATAAATAATAAGTTAAATCACAGTTTAGTTCTAATAGGTATTTAGTTCAATTGTGCTCTGTTCAACTAGTACATTATGAATAAATTATCCTGCATGTATATATACCGTATGTTGTAACACTCTTATTGTTATATATTATTTGCTACAAGTATCATCTGTCACATATTATTAAATAATTGTGACAACAATCACAGATAGATCCGGCTCACTATAGAGAGAGCTCCATATCCATTACAGACACCCAGTGTTCCTGATTATTAATAAAGTTATTGTTAGTAGACTTGCTTAGCAATATACTAAGAATGCTTACAAATATGTAAATTGCTACTGCCTTACTGTAGGCACAGTTGCCAAATTATATTCTAATATAAATTGCTAGCTCTATTGAACCCAAGGTGCGAGTCAGTAACATTCTAATCTGCCCGTTTTGCACTGCGTGCAGCTTTATCGGTTATTAAGTTTCCCCTATTAGCCTCTCAAAGGTTTATTCCATAGCGTTGTATTAGGCTGCTAAAATGAATCGCTCATTACATAGTCACTAATGTGACATCTAGTAAGCAGACTATGTTACATAAGTATTAAGTGTCATAAAGATTTTGAGCTAATTCCTGCTAATTAAAACAACAAATACGGAGCCCATTATCCCCCAACCTCCCCTGTTTCGCCGAGATTCTCGGCTTTCTCAAAAGATACAACTGAAAGTAAGTTTACACACAAACTAAATCATTGTTATGCAGGTAATATGAAGAGAATCATTTAAAATATAACTTTTACTAGGTTATTATCAATAAAAAATAATGAAATGCAATCCTTTCACATTTGCATTAACATTCAAAGACAAGTTAAAAACACATTGAGAGAGCCTGTAAAATGAAAGTAATAATAGCTTCTCTGTTCAATATTCATATATCTATATGTTACAAGCATTAAATCATTGTGCATATATTGTCAGAGGTTGTTAGCAAGGTTCTATATATACTCCTATCTGGAGGTATCAAGCATAGAAACAACCTTCAATCCGGGAGTTCAATTACATTGAGTACACTGGAAAAGAAGCGTTGCGAAACATGCGCCAGGGGTGACACACTGGGAGTACTTATACTCCCCTTTTTAACCTGCTTGAGCTTAGCCTGATTATTCCAATCATAACCAGACTATTCACTATGGTCTCTTTGCAATATTAGACAGCGGTAAATGTAATTGAGCTCCCGGATTGAAGGAGTATATATAGAACCTTGCTAACAACCTCTGACAATATATGCACAATGATTTAATTCTTGTAACATATAGATATATGAATATTGAACTAATAAGCTATTATTACTTTCATTTTACAGGCTCTCTCAATGTGTTTTTAACTTGTCTTTGAACGTTAATGCAAATGTGAAAGAATTGCATTTCATTATTTTTTATTGATAATAACCTAGTAAAAGTTATATTTTAAATGATTCTGTTTATATTACCTGCATAACAATGATTTAGTTTGTGTGTAAACTTACTTTCAGTTGTATCTTTCAACTAAGTGTATCTCATTTTAAACAATGTCAGATTGCAAGGAATATTAATTAGAACGTAGGGCAAACTAAGCTAACAGCAGTTCATCTTCGTCATTAAAGGGAATGATAAGTGTCTTACTTCAGCAATGGTAACTGAAGTATAATCTCTATACAGTAGAGAGAGGACTGTTATTCTAGTTACAGCAATACAGTGAAAAACATTTACCTGTATGCTAAGCACCTCCCACCAAACTGCTCCACTGTAACCTGAGCAAATCTCATTAACCCAATATGACAGTTGGTTGTATACAGTCAGTAAAAATGTTAAAATCACCTGTTAATAAGCATCATTTTAATGAGAAGATAATCATGAGCCACATTACAGTTTTAATTGCTCTTGCTCAACAATGAATACAAATTTATAATCACCTGGCTTCCTTGTGATGTCCTCCTTTCAGAATGGAAAGGCCCAGCTTTGATTCTTCCAATCTCTAAGTTTACTGTACCTAAAGAACACTATAAAAAAACATTCTATTGTTTACACAGGTCAAAAAAATGTTACCAAAAAGAACCATACCTTGGCATACATTTCAAATAATTACATAGAAAAATGATTAAAGGGACAGTTTACACCAGAATTGTTATTGTTTTAAAAGATAGATAATCCCTTTATTACCCATTCCCCAGTTTTGCATAACCAACACTGTGATATTTATACACTTTTTACCTCTGTGATTACCTTGTATCTAAGCATCTTCTGACAGCCCTCTGATCACATGACTTTTTATTTATTATCTATTGACTTGCATATAAGTCAATAAGTGCTTGTGCAGACTCTTAAATAACTCAAAGAGCATGAGCACAATATTATCTATATGGCCCACATAAACAAGCAGTGTCCTGTTATGAAAAGCAAATAAAAAAAGCATGTGATAAGAGGCTGGCTGTAGCGGCTTAGAAACAGGCAGACATTTAGAGGTTTATATGTTATAAAGTATATTAATAAAACATTGTTGGTTGCACAAAGCTGGGGAATGGGTAGTAAAGGTGTTGTCTATCTTTTTAAACAATAACAATTTTAGAGTTGACTGTCCCTTTAAGTGAAATCAGACACAATACATATCTGAATTCTGGCTGAATGTTTTATGCCATTGTTATATTTACCATCTAGGGAGCTGTAAACATCATGGTCTGGTCTATTGAGAAGGGATTAACCTTTTTATTAAGTGCAGGCATTTACATGCTAGTTATAATGTCACTGAGATTATAGGGATACTAAACCACATTTTTTTTCTTTCATAATTCAGATAGAGCATGCAATTTTAAGAAACTCTCTAATTTACTCCAATTAACATTTTTTCTTTGCTATATTTATTTGAAAAGCAGGAATCTAAGCTTAGGAGCCGGCCCACATTTGGTTCAGCACCTGGGTAGCGCTTGCTGATTGGTGGCTAAATGTAGCCACCAATCAAGCAAGCGCTAACCAGTGTTCTGAACCAAAAATGGGTCAGATCCTAAGCTTGGATTCTTGCTTTTCAAATAAAGATTGCATGCTCTATCCGAATCATGAAAGGAAAAAAATTGGAATTAGATTCCCTTTAAATAAGCTAAATTACGGGTGTATCTGAGTAGCCTGTGTCTATAAGTAGAAACTTGGTGCTGTTTGTAACCAATTAGGAACCAGCTATACTGAAAAGATAAAAATGTATTAAATCCTTTTAAGTCCTTAAAGGGATACTAAACCCAATTTTTTTCTTTCATGATTCAGATAGATCATGCAATTTTAAGCAACTTTCTAATTTACCCATACTATCAATTTTTCTTCATTCTCTTGGTATCTTTATTTAAAAAAGCTGGAATGTAAGCTTACGAGCCGTCCTATTTTTGGTTCAGCACTAGATAGCGCTTGCTGATTGGTGGCTGCATTAAACACTATGAGGGATATTAAACACTATCGCCTAGATTACGAGTTTGGCGTTAGCCTTAAAAAGCAGCGTTGAGAGGTCCCAACGCTGCTTTTTAACACCCGCTGGTATTACGAGTCAGGCAGGAAAGGGTCTACCACTCACTTTTCTTCCGCGACTCGAGGCTACCGCACCCCTTACGTCAATTGCGTATCCTATCTTTTTAATGGGATTTGCCTAACGCTGGTATTACAAGTCTTGGAAGAAGTGAGCGGTAGACCCTCTCCTGGCAAGACTCCTACAGCATTTAAAAGTCAGTAGTTAAGAGTTTTATGGGCTAACGCCGGAACATAAAACTCTTAACTAAAGTGCTAAAAGTACACTAACACCCATAAACTACCTATTAACCCCTAAACCGAGCCCCCCCCCCCCCCACACACACACACATCGCAAACACTAAAATAAATATATTAACCACTAATCTGCCGATCGGACATCACCGCCACTTAATATATTAACCCCTAAACCGCCGCACTCCCGCCTCGCAAACACTAGTAAAATTTTATTAACCCCTAATCTGTCGTCCCTAACATCGCCGACACCTACTTACATTTATTAACCGCTAATCTGCCACCCCCAACGTCGCCGCTACTATATTAAAGGTATTAACCCCTAAACCTAAGTCTAACCCTAACCCCCCTAACTTAAATATAATTTAAATTAAACAAAATAAATTTAACATAATTAAATAAATTAATCCTATTTAAAACTAAATACTTACCGATAAAATAAACCCTAAGCTAGCTACAATATAACTAATAGTTACATTGTAGCTATCTTAGGATTTATATTTATTTTACAGGCAACTTTGTATTTATTTTAACTAGGTACAATAGTTATTAAATAGTTATTAACTATTTAATAACTACCTAGCTAAAATAAGTACAAAATTACCTGTAAAATAAATCCTAACCTAAGTTACAATTACACCTAACACTACACTATCATTAAATAAATTACCTAAACTACCTACAATTAATTACAATTAAATTAAATAAACTAAAGTCTTCTATCTTCATCCGGAGCGGGTCCATCTTCAATCCAGCCGACGCGGAGCCATCCTCTTCAAACGACGTCCTAACACTGAATGCAGGTTCCTTTAAATGACGTCATCCAAGATGGCGTCCTTGAATTCAGATTGGCTGATAGGATTCTATCAGCCAATCAGAATTAAGGTAGGAAAAATCCTATTGGCTGATCCAATCAACCAATAGGATTGAGCTCGCATTCTATTGGCTGATTGGAATTTTTCTTACCTTAATTCCGATTGACTGATAGAATCCTATCAGCCAATCAGAATTCAAGGGTCGCCATCTTGGATGACGTAATTTAAAGGAACCTTCATTCAGTGTTAGGACGTCGTTTGAAGAGGATGGCTCCGCGTCGGCTGGATTGAAGATGGACCCGCTCCACTCCGGATGGATGAAGATAGAAGATGCCGCTTGGATGAAGACTTCTGCGGCTTGGAGGACCTCTTCTGCCCGGATCGGATGAAGACTTCTGCCCCTTTGGAGGTCCACTTGTGCCCGGCTGGGTGAAGACGGCTCAAGGTAGGGAGATCTTCAGGGGGGTAGTGTTAGTTTTTTTTTAAGGGGGGATTGGGTGGGTTTTAGAGTAGGGTTGGATGTGTGGTGAGTTTTAATGTTGGGGGGGTATTGTATTTTTTTTTACAGGTGAAAGAGCTGATTACTTTGGGGCAATGCCCCGCAAAAGGCCCTTTTTAAGGGCTATTTGTAATTTAGTGTAGGGTAGGGAATTTTATTATTTTGGGGGGCTTTTTTATTTTATTAGGGGGATTAGATTAGGTGTAATTAGTTTAAAATTCTTGTAATTTTTTTTCCCTGTAATTTAGTGTTTAATTGTAATTAATTGTAGGTAGTTTAGGGAATTAATTTAATTATAGTGTAGTGTTAGGTGTAATTGTAACTTAGGTTAGGATTTATTTTACAGGTAATTTTGTACTTATTTTAGCTAGGTAGTTATTAAATAGTTAATAACAATTTAATAACTATTCTACCTAGTTAAAATAAATACAAAGTTGCCTGTAAAATAAATATAAATCCTAGGCTAGCTACAATGTAACTATTAGTTATATTGTAGCTAGCTTAGGGTTTATTTTATAGGTAAGTATTTAGTTTTAAATAGGATTAATTTATTTATGTTAAATTTATTTAGTTTAATTTAAATTATATTTAAGTTACGGGGGGTTAGACTTAGGTTTAGGGGTTAATAAATTTAATATAGTAGCGGTGACATTGGGGTCAAAAGATAAGGGGTTAATAAATTTAATATAGTTGCGGCGACGTTGGGGGGGCAGATTAGGGGGTTAATAAATATAATGTAGGTGTCAGCGATGTTGGGCGCAGTAGATTAGGGGTTCATAGGGATAATGTAGGTGGCGGCGGTGCCCGGAGCGGCAGATTAGGGGTTAATAATATAATGTAGGTGTCAGCGATAGCGGGGACGGCAGATTAGGGGTTAATAAGTGTAATATTAGGGGTGTTTCGACTCTGGGTTCATGTTAGGGTGTTAGGTGCTGCGTTAGGAGCTGGACGCTGCTCTTTTGCAGGTGTTAGTTTTTTTTTTTTAGCCAGTTCAGCCCCATTGTTTCCTATGGGGAATAGTGCACAAGCACCTTTAGCCAGCTCACCGCTGACTTAAGCAACGCTGGTATTGAGGTGAGATGTGGAGCTAAATTCTGCTCTACGCTCACCTTTTTGCGGATAACGCCAGGTTTAAAAAAAACCTGTAATACCAGCGTTGTCTTAAGTGAGTGGTGGGAAAAAAAGGCTTGTTAGCCCCGCAAGCCTTACCGACAAAAACTCGTAATCTAGCCGTATGAGATTGTAATATAACATTTTTAATTATGTGTATTTAAGCTTTGCAATATACTTTGATTATGTATTTTATCCCCTTTTCTTGTAATTTAACTCAGAAAATTGTGGGTTTTCTAAATTCCATAAAGTAATGGGTACCACTATGTTTTAACTTATGTTGCCCCTTATTTATCATTCCTGTTGATCTCAGTTAGGGACAGGTATTAAACAGGCAATGAAAGAGATTGTCTAAACAAGACTGTGTGGTACATAAGAATATCTAACAGGGTTTCCACACAGTCTTGTTTGCACAGAAATAAATAAAAAACTACTTGAAACATGAGGGCACCCATTATTTTAAAGAAACTAAAGTACTTTATAGAAATTAAACCTTTACACATATTTTTAATATTTAAACAGCTAACATAATTGTTGAAAAATACATCTTTGCTTTGATTATGTAAGGTTTGCGTTAGACTGAGCCTTTTCAATATAATTATGTGTGTGTATGTGCATGTATGTATGTTTGTGTGTGCATGTGTGTATGAGTTTGTGTATGTATGTGTGTGTATATGTGTATGTATGTGTGTGTATGTATGTGTGTGTGTGTTAATGTATTTGTATGTGTAGGTATGTAAGTGTGTGTATGTGTGGTAATGTATGTGTGTGTGTATATGCATGTATGTGTATGGTGATGTATGTGTGTATGTATGTGGGTATGTGTGAGTGTGTATGCGTGCATGTATGTATATGTGTGTATGTGTATATGTATGTTTGTGTATATATGTATGTGTGTGTGTGTGTGTGTGTATGTATGTGTGCATATATGTGTGTGTGTGTATGTATGTGTGTGTGTGGATGTATGTGTATGTGTATGTATGCATGTGTTTGTGTATGTGTGTGTGTGTATATGTATATATGTGTGAGTATGTGTATGTGTATATGTGTGTGTGTGTATATGTATATATGTGTGAGTATGTGTATGTGTATATGTGTGTGTGTGTATATGTGTGTGTGTATATGTGTGTGTATGTATGTGTGTTTATATGTATATGTGTATGTGTGTGTATGTATATATGTGTGTGTGTGTGTGTGTGTGTACTGATGCAAAACATAATCAAATACAAATAAATAGAACCTTAAAAGATAAAAAGACAGTAAATACCTTGTAATTACAAGACATTTCTGTCGTGTTGCTATAGAATACCATGTCAGCCAAGTCTAAACATTTTCAAAACAAATTAGAATTATTTTTACCGTAATTGTTTTTAATAGCCAAACTCCACCCACCATTTGCCTTAACTGGATGAACCAATGTGGGCTTTAGTCTGCAGACAGAAAGGCAAGTCACTGATATAAAGTTAGTATAAAGCTAAATAGGGATAATATGTACCGCCATTAGCCTTGAGAATTCAGCAGCGTGCTTTTCAAGTTCTGAGAATTAGAAAATCCTAAATTATATGAAAAGGGGCCACAATAAATAATAAAAGCATATTGCAAAGTTGTTATACACATAATTATACATACCTAAACATTTTATAAAATTCTCTATAAAAATTTGTATGAATTAGATTTTAAAAGAAGAAAGAAAAATATTTATATGAAAATAATAAAATACTGAAAAGCTTATTAAGTGGATTTTACAGTCACACAATTGACCTATTTTTTCTCCTAAGGTACAGAGGTGAGGTCTGCAAGTATTAAACTCAGTGGCTTTCTTATTTTTAACAAGGTAATACAAAGGATAATCAAAAAGTAGGAGCGAGCAGCAGTTGAGATAAACCCCCACTTTATTTGTATCCATTTAAAAACAGAAATGATGAAAACAAACAGATTAATCATTAAAAGGAGTTACAATGTGACAGATGTGTAGCGTTCTGGCTGCACATAGTTCAATGTAGCTGCTGTTATACATTGGTAGCTCATGTGACCAGGGTTTTCTATTCAACTTTACTTACTTACTGAGATTGGATTATTTGTCAATTTCTATATATTATTTTCTGAAGCTCAGTCTGGGACCTACATTTGTCAAGGGTGAGAGAATTTTCTATTGCATCTTTTTTGCTGTTGTCATGAATACAAAGGATAACTCAACTATGTATTTCATTTTTTATTTCTGTTAAAAGAATTAGAAACCTCACTATTAACCTATTCCAGAAGTATGAAGAAGGAAAGCTTTTGTGCCGTTACAGTGAATATTTTAATAACACCATTAACATATTTATCTCTGAAATGTTACCAATTTCCAGTTCACAGACTATAAAGAATCACTGCTTTATGTGCCTCTACTTTACTTTAGGACAGATAAAATTATGATTTAATAAGGATATCAAGATAATTATGTTAAATGTGTTCTGCCAGAATCTGCAAGACACAGTGCATTAACTATTGCATCAAAGATTTGTAGGTCTTTTAAATGTGAAGACTTTAACGTGCCCCGTACATGGGTCCTTTCTAGTGATGTTAAATTACTTATATCATCAAGATCACGTTCTGGTTCAGCAGGGGCTGCAGAATCACTGTAAATAACCACATGGGGAATCAATAGGATTATTAAACAAGGTCTTTCGAGATTACAGTTATTGCTGCTCTTTATTTTATGCTCTGCCATCTGGAGTCATCAGATGTAACTTGCTCTTATTATCTAGTTATGGATCTCCTGAGTCATTGAGTATATGATTACAGCCATTCTATTGAAGTCATTTTTGTTTTTATAAGCCTCCTCCCTTGGTTTCATGATTTAACAATAGGGCCTAATGGAGAGAGATTGCAGTTGATGAGGCACTTTTGGGGGTAAAGACAAAAGGTGCCAAAAGAATTAAGTGCAAACCAATCAGTAACCGATCATCAGTGTTTGTGGTGATTATTGTTTACAGGGATTTTAAACCTCTTAGTTCACATTAAAAGCTTTTTCCAATAGCATACGAGCCACAAATGCTACTCTACATACTAGAAAAAAAAATCTCAAATTGTTTGCTGCTATATATTTCTTTTGCCTTGGGTATTAAAAAAGCAATTATCACAATTACCCTAAAATTACAGATTTAAGTTTCATCGATAAAATCTAGTGTCATTATCAAATATTAAAACATGGTAATTTACTACTTCCTAAAAAAAACAACTTTCTTTCCCTATGTGAGTAGCAAAAATCTAGAGCTGAGACGGAAATTATTCTTACTACCAAGACCAATACCAGACGTATTATTGCATAAAGTAGCATTAAAACTGTACTTCCAATGATAACATAAATAAAGAACAGGTAAATATTATTGTTTTATAATTATATCCCTAGTTTAGTGCCTATTAATGTTACTATATGTAAAAAGTAAACAGTATTTAAAGGGTGATAAAATTCAATACGCCGGGAAAGTTCCAAGCAACCCACAGTGAAATGTAAAGTGTAATAGCCCCTTAATGACCACAATGTACCCTGTATGTCACTGGTCGTTAAGGTTTTTTTCAGGACATAATAGCACAAGTCTAGCAAGAACACGCTATTAATTCCCTCCCTCCAGCAGGCTTTGTGGAATAGAGCAGTCTCAACGCTGGTGGCAAGACCGCACTATAAAACAATCAAGTCCCAAAAAAAGGCCAGCGACATACAGGGTACGTCGCTGGTCCTTAAGGGGTTAAGAAATGCTGCTGCTATCACCTATATAAGACCCGCAGGTGACCACCAGAGAGCATAAGTATGCAAATTGACAAGCAAGCTAGTGTACATTGCATACCCACCAATAAACACATATGTAAGATAGGGTACTGGCAACAGGAACATGCATGAGTCAGCATTCTTTTTTTTTACCCTTTTCAGCTAAACGACACATGCAATTACAGCTTCAAAGCTGAAAAGACACTCGTCTAATTGATTCACTTTGCTCAATCCAAGTTACAAGGTTTTACACAAAATTATTTCAATGAAAAATCTGCTTAAAAGGACAGTCGAGTCAGAAGTCAACTTTAGTCATCAGGCTTCCGGTGGGAGGAGCGTGAGGAGGACGTGCACGCTCGAGCTCTGTGAGAGGGAGCCAACTCACTACCATACCCCGCCAAACTTACTCCTATTGCTGGGGGTGAGAGCCCTGCCTGGGGAGACAAATTTACACCAGGAGCGGAAGCCTAACTACACCCGAGTTTATGCCGGTTGGTCCCGGCTGGAGGCACGCATCACAGCGCTCTGAAGACGGACCCAGACTCCCGACTCTGACCAAGTCGTACGCCACGGCGTGCGGGACTTTTGCCCTGCCTGGGTAAAGCTTGCAGCTATCTCCAAAAACCAGCCGGAAACATCAGCTGTTTCAAGCACCGGGTGCAGATGGGAGGTGTCCCGACTGCAGCCGGACAGACGGAGAAGCAGCGAAGGAGCTGTGGAGCTGTGGCCTGGAACGCCGCATAAAGAGTATCACAGGAGCGCAAGTATCACTTCTACCTTTCTTTTTTGGTGGTCAGAGTCCGGAGGGTTTGTGCAAAAGGGGTCATTGATGTGTCTGTGTTGTCAACCTAGTAAAAGAGCCAGAGTGAGAGTCTGGGGAAGCATATAGATCCCGACCTGAGGTACAGACTTTAAAGGGGGCGCTGTGATAGCGGGAGAGTGTGTGGTGACTCAGAAAAACCTCCTCATTTAAAGCTAAGCCTGTCACGGAGGGCAGGGGAGAGTATCACAATAGTAAAGCCTCTTGAAATATGTTGGACTATGAGAATCTATCTAATATACGAGCCATAAGTCAACAGACTCCCTAAAAGCGGAAAGGTTACGTATAATAATCGTATAATATCTGAAAGAGAGCCCTATGTTGTGTGAGAAGAGGCTGTAAAGTTGGAAACTTTATGTTGTGTCTGGTTCCTGCCGCATTCTGTCTTTTCATGTTTACACGTGTTTGCAAGGAACGTTAAGGCTAGAACAGATCAGTGGATCTGTTCGGGTAGAATTTGCAGTTGGACTGATATATAGTCAAAAAAGCAAAGATACGGAAAGCCCAAGATCTGGAGATAAAAGGAGGACTAAGAATAAAGTCTCCCAACCATATATATGGATTAAGAGAGCAGAAAATAGTCAAAGCTAACATTGTGGCAATTGCTAACGGACACATTTATTGCGCCGCTTATTGCCATTAACTTTTATGTAAGCTGGCAAGGAAAGTCTCTATTTACAGTATCTTGAGACATTTTCTAGGTGGTGATAAAATTTGTCCAGGGTGTTAGAACCCTATGGTTACTGTTTTGATGGCTATCAATAGAATTACATTGTTGTACTGTATAAGCTAAAGTAAATCCAGTGTTAAAGGAAAAAGATACCGAGGGTTCAGGGATTTGGTCAACACAGTCAGGGAACAGGGCACCAAGGTCTATAATAATTACTCTCTAGGCCGAAATTACCACTCATACAGCGAAAGAAAGATAGATAGTGCTGGTCTACTGGGACAGAGGAATTATATTGTTGTACTGTATAAACTAAAGTAAATCCAGTGTTAAAGGAAAAAGATACTGAGGGTTCAGGGATCTGGTCAGCACAGTCAGGGTACAGGGCACCAAGGTCTATAATAATCACTCTTTAGGCCGAAATTACCACTCATACAGAGAAAGAAAGATAGATAGTGCTGAGAGTACTGGGGCAGAGTATTGTCCTTACTATTTTGGTTATAAGCTGCAGGGGAACGTGAACAGTTTACACAGTCATAGGGAGGGAGGAGACATAGCGAGACAGTTTGATACGGTCAGCTTATTTAGGCATTTTTTATACTTCACATAATAAATTACACAGGCATTTGAAGCCTCACTTAGATTTCACAGTGGGAGTTCTGGTATTTTTTGTTGGAAAAAGGAAAAGAGCAAGCGGGGGATAGAGGGGGAGAAGGGAGAAGGGGGAATAAGGGGACAAATCACATTAGTAAAGTAGATTACACTGGCAACCAATGTTGCAATAACACTTTAGGCACCAATAGGTAAGATTAGTATAAAGTATATCCCCCCCGTCAGGTACTGGCCAGTAGTAGCCCCGGCACCCAGCAGGCTGAATTAGTGGAAACTGTGTCCAAATAAAAATTTAAATTTTCAGGGTCTAGGCTCTGCAGAATATTGGCTTAAAAATTATATTGTTAAATATAACGGTTGCAAGGCATTGTAGCTTGGCCTGTTGGTATGAAAGTATGTAAAAACCCCTGTTTTCCGATATAATTTATTTCTTCGTCAACTAGTGGAGTGGTAGCCAGCGAGTTGATGGTGAAGGGTCTTGGGTTTCTGAAACCGATTGCAAATGAATTAAAATAGACCACACAAAATCACATCAGAAGGGAGGGAAGAGAAGGGGAGAGTACACAAAAAGAGTTAGAATATCTTTGCCCCACTCAGGAGTGTACATATTACAGCCATTTCCAGAGAGAGGTGCTAATAGTCTCGATGGATAAATACATGGCAAGCACTAAAAATAAGTCCCCGGCCATGCCCCCAAGGAAGGACAGGAAGCAGAGATTAGGACCAGAAGTAGGTAGCGAGGTTAACCCGGAAAGTCCTCTGGTAAATCAGGACACACAAATGACTATAAATCAATTAGCGGATCTTTTACTTCCACAGTTTGAACTGGTGAAAAAGGATATTGCAGACTTATCGCAGGAGATCAGGCAGTTTTCAGTCAGAATGGCAGAAATAGAGTCCAGGGTCTCAGAAGCAGAAGATAAGCTTAACATTCAAGACATAAATATGAAGGAAAATACGGATAACATTAAGGCACTTTTGTTAAAGGTGGAAGATCTGGAGGATAGATCCAGCCGAAACAATGTTAGGGTAGTGGGTCTTCCAGAAAGTAGGGAGTTTCAGGACCTTTTAAAATTCGCGGCAAATACACTTCCCAGGTTATTAGGGATTCAGACAGATAGAGACTCACTCCAGGTAGAACGCGCACACAGGGTAGGAAATATCAGGACCAATATAGATGGAAATACACGTCCCAGGATGGTTTTAATCAGATACCTGAATTTTCAGGACAAGACCAACATAATGCAACATTTTAGGAAACTACAGACATTAACAATCGAAGGAAAGAAAATCCTGCTATTTCAGGACTTTTCGTTCGAGACTGCCTCCAGAAGGAAAGCCATGGCTCCATTCTGCTCAGGGTTGATCAGAGCTGGGCTCAAAGCTGCTCTGATCTACCCTGCTAAAATAACAGTTTTAACCATGGAAGGGAGAGTAGTGTTAAACTCAGTAAAAGAAGCACAAGATTTTTGCCAGGAGAATAACATAGAAGTCCAAACGCGCATTAGCAGGCTATTAGGTCATTAAAGGCAATGAGAATGTTCATAATTTTTAAATAAAGGCAATGAGAATGCTCATAAATTTTAAAGTTTCAAGAGGGAATTTACATATTGTGAGGGCATTGAAGACTAGAAGATTATATCAAAAGGGTAAGATAGTCAGCACAATAGAGGGTTATAGGAAGGAGGGGGAAATGGGCGGTCTCTTGTGGGGGTCTTATTTTGCCCCTTTTTCTTTTTTTTTTTCTTTTTTTTCTCCTTCTTTTCTCCCTTTCTATTTTCTTATTTTTTTCTTTTTTCTCCTCTTTCCTTAGATTAAAATGTCAGACCCTTTAAAATTAGTGTCGTGGAATGTGGGGGGCATAACCTCCCCCATTAAGAGGAAAAATGTCTTGAGGTTATTAAAAAGTGAGAAGGCAGACATTATTTTTATGCAGGAATTACACTTAAAGGATCATGAAATAGCAAAACTGAAAGTTAATTGGGTGGCAGAAATTGTAGCCACTCCTTGTAATAGGCGTAAGCGAGGTGTGGCCATCATCATAAATAAAAAGGTTAACTATAAAATCCTTAATCAAGAGTGTGATCAGCTGGGTAGATATATAGTCCTCCAGATGCAGATAGAGGGCATCTGTTGGACTTTTTGCAATATTTATGCTCCAAATAAACTTGAGAAAAGCTTCTGGCAAAAAATCCAGCAGAAACTCATTCCACACTTGGAACAGAACCTGATTATAGCCGGAGATATGAATCTCACGCTATACCCAGAGATGGATAGGTCCAGAGTTAGAGGCTCTCAGATAAATAATAGAGAAGCGAAATTTTTTAGGAATTATATCAAGACGCTAAAATTAAATGATATTTGGCGTCAACAACACCCGGATGCCCGGATATATTCATGTGAATCTAAGGCTCATAAAAGCTTTTCCCGTATTGATCTGTTCCTAATAAGTCAGCAAATAGTTAAGCGTCAAATTGAAACTCATATAGCAGACATATTGTTATCTGACCACGCTATTATAAGTTTGCGGGTCTGGCCAGACAAGCGGATTGGAAGTCCTGGGAATTCGTTCCATTTTCCGGCTTATATGAGTCAAAATATACAGTTTTCTAATTGGTTAAACAGAAAGTGGTTAGAATATTGTGACCTGAATAAAGGTTATAATAATAAAACAGAAACCTTTTGGGTAGCAGGGAAAGCCGTCATGCGTGGAGAAATCAAGGGATATATGGTCAAGCTAACACGTAAATTGAAAGCTAGAGAGCTACAAGTGGCCAATCAGCTTAGGAACGCATACAATAGATACCTCCACTCTCCAAATTCAGTTACATGGAGTGGATACACCTCTGCTAAAAATGTAAGGGAAGATTTTCTTAGGGAGAAATGGGCAGGGGAAGATCTCAAAGCAAGGGCTAAGTTTCAAGGATATCAGGGGGTTGCAGCCAAACATCTGGTTAAATTAATAAAGTTCAGACAAAAGAAAAATATCATAGCAACAATAAAAATTGGTAACAAGGTAATCACTCAAGCGACAGAGATCAGGGAGGCATTCTATAAGTACTTTCATAACATATATACCAGCAGTGGAATTGATGAAAAAGCTAAGGCAAAATTTTGGGAAAAAATCAGACTACCTAATATATCAGCAGGTGATCTAGAACAAATTAATGCGGCTATAACAGAGTCAGAAATTGCCAGGGTAATACTAAAGTGCAAATCTGGAAAAGCAGCAGGCCCTGACGGTCTTCCGATCAAATTTTATAAAACTTTATCAGCCACAATTGGCATCAAATGATTATTTCTTATCCCAGGCCTTAAAGTCTCCTTACTTCTCCGACTCAATTGTCACTTTGATATATAAGAAAGGCAAAAAGCCAGAGGATCTAGCGGCATATCGCCCAATCTCCCTGTTAAATCAGGACTATAAAATCTTGATGTCAATTATTGCAGATAGATTAAAGAGAGTCATAAGCAAATTGATACATACAGACCAGACTGGCTTTATTCCAAACAGGAACTCGGTTCGAAACATGAGAAGAGTATTGACAGCTGTGGACCATTTTCGCCATACCGGCCAACAGAGCCGAAGGGAAGGGCATAATAATAAGGGAAAAGATTTTGCCTTAATTACCATAGATGCTGAAAAAGCTTTTGATTCCATTGAATGGAATCACCTTATAACCTCCCTTGAAAACTTTGGTTTCTCGGGTCATTTGGTCGATATGGTGAGAATGGTCTATAGGAAACCCAGGTCACAGCTTTTAGTGAATGGGGAATTAACGCAATATATTACTTTACAAAAAGGAACCCGTCAGGGTTGCCCACTATCCCTGCTCCTATTTGACCTCGCCCTAGAAACTTTGGCAGTATATCTACGTCAGACAATACAACCAGTTAAGATTGGTAGGGAGACTTTACTCATCTCACTATACGCCGACGACATATTACTTTTCTTACAAGACACGGTAAATTCCATCCCATGTGTTTTGGAAATTATTACAGAGTATAGCACATTCTCTGGCTATAAAATTAATCCCAAAAAATCAGAGCTACTATGGGTCAACAAAACAAGGCAAAGTCACAATTATATTTTTAAGGAAGTAAAAGCTATCAATTATCTAGGGATTAAGATCTCTAGAAACCCCAGGGATTGGTATCAATTAAACTTCAAGGAATTCTTTGATAAAATTCAAGCTAATTTAAATAAATGGAATATACTTTTCCTGTCAATCTCGGCCAGATGTATGATCATTAAGACCATCATATTTCCTAAAATTTTATTTCTGTTGCAAAACTTACCTCTTCTTGTGACAAGGAAAGACATAGTTAAATATAATAAAGCTTGCTCTTTCTTTATTTGGGGGAAGAAAACACCAAGAATCTCTATAGATAAAATGAGTAATTCTAAAACATATGCGGGATTCGCTATTCCAAATATTAAATATTATAATTTAATAGCATTAGCTAAATTTGGATTAGACTGGCTTACTAACTCAGACTACGTAACATATTATAAGCTAGACGCGGAGCTGATTAGACCCTTCAGTCCCCTTGCTATGCTACATTGTCCATACAGGAAGCTGCCCCAGAATGTAGATAGTATGTTAACATTTGCTAATATCATTAAAGGATGGCAGTTATACTGCTCTTTGGTGGGACAGGAATTTCGCGTGTCCCCATACCTACCGATTATCGGGTGTGTGGATTTCCCAGCAGGTTTTAACCACAAAGTATTTTTTGATTGGAGGGAGAAAGGTTTAACCTATTTTTCGCAACTAAAAGATGAAAGGGATGGTCAAACCCGTACTTTTCAGAGTCTTATAGAACAATATCACCTTCCAACCAATAATTTCTATGCATATCTGCAGGTACGCCATTATATCGAAAGAGCAAACAGAGAAGTGGTAACTGAATGGGGATTGGCCCAAATAATGCCGGGCTTAAAATTATATCAAGCGGGGAAACGGTCAATTTCCTGGTGGTACCTAAAAATTCTGACAAATAAGGGGCTGGAGCATATTGACCTGATTAAGGGAAAATTTAATAAATATTTTGAATGGTTACAAGGAGAGGACATATTAAAAAGTATTGAACTTACAGCCGAGGCGACTTCATGTATTAGCTGGAGAGAATCTCAATGTAAAATTATAAATAATTTCTATTTGACTCCAGCCAGAATGGCCAGATGGGGGGAGCCAAAGGCAGGGAGCTGTTTCAAGTGCACTCACGTAGGGGCAGACCTCCTACACTGTATCTGGAGCTGCCCAAAAGTCAGGCAATACTGGGCCAAGGCCCAGTATTGGCTGAACCGTCATCTTCAGAGCAAAATCGAGCTGCAGGCAGAACATATATTTTTCCTTAAGAAGTTGGCTATCACGGGGGACAGACAACTGGTTAATTTAGTTATACTGGTAGCCCGTAGTTTGCTCTTTAAAAAATGGAGACAACGAGAAACTCCCTGTATGAGGGAGGTCACCAACACCATTAAAGCGCAGATGCTCGTAGAAAGGCAGAATCTCAGGGTAGACTCAGAAAAGCAGTTTAAGAATTACTTTAAAAAATGGGGAAGTCTGATTAGTTCCTGGACATCAGAGCAGCAGGGGTACTTCCTAAAGCCTTTCCAGAATGCCACGCCATTTTTAAACCTAATTGTAGCTGGGGTACTGCCTAGGTCGTGGTTATCAGAAAGGGCCAGTGGTACATAAGGGTAGCGGTTCTCCTCTTTTCATTTTTTTTTTTTTTTTTTCTCTTTCTCTCTTTCTTTTCACTGTCATGCTTTCGCCCTTCCCCCCCTTCCCTCTATGCTTCAATGTTTCAGTGTTATGAGCCCCTGGGTCGTTTTATGGTGGTGAGGCATTTGGATTTCCAACGAAGTAAAAATCTAAATGTATATAAACTAGCATTGTTTTTTTCTCTTGTTGTGTTCCTCCCACTTACCTTCTTTGCGGAAGCAGTACTGTTAGTTTGTAAAAAAGTGAGGTTTAGAATAAGTGGTTTTTTCTTTTTTTGTTCGTCTCTTGGGTAGATACTTAATCCCGGTGAGGGAGTAAACCATGTTATGTATGATTTAAATATATGCTGTGATATGAATGTATCTACAAAGATTTATCCTGACGAATTGATCATGTTGTATTATATGCCGAAATTCAATAAAAAATAATTTAAAAAAAAAAAAAAAAAAAAAAAAAAAGAAGTCAACTTTAATAATTCAGATAGGGCATGCGATTTTAAACAACTTTCCAATTTACTTTTATCATCAAATGTGCTTAGTTCTCTTGGTATTCTTTGTTGAAAGCTAAACCTAGGTAGGCTTATATGCTAATTTCTAAGCCCTTTTATGCCACCTCTTATATCCGTGCTTTTGACAGTTTTTCACAGCTAGACAGCAATAGTTCATGTGTGCCATATATATATATATATATATATATATATATATATATATAACATTGTGCTTACTCCTGTAGAGTTCATTATGAGTCAGCACTGATTGGCTAGAATGCAAGTCTGTTAAAACAAATTAAAAAAGGGGGCAGTCTGCAGAGGCTTAGATACAAGGTAATCACAGAGGTAAAAAGTATATTAATATAACCATGTTGGTTATGCAAAACTGGGGAATGGGTAATAAAGGGATTATCTATCTTTTTAAACAATAACAATATTCAAGTAGACTAGCCCTTTAAATGCAAAATATTTCTATGATAACTTGAAAGGCCGAGGACCATCTTAGATAGAATTTGAAGAGGTGTGATTTAGCAACATCTACAAAGAGTCTTTTTGTGCTCACAAAAAACAGAATTTATGTTTACCTGATAAATTACTTTCTCCAACGGTGTGTCCGGTCCACGGCGTCATCCTTACTTGTGGGATATTCTCTTCCCCAACAGGAAATGGCAAAGAGCCCAGCAAAGCTGGTCACATGATCCCTCCTAGGCTCCGCCTTCCCCAGTCATTCGACCGACGTAAAGGAGGAATATTTGCATAGGAGAAACCATATGATACCGTGGTGACTGTAGTTAAAGAAAATAAATTATCAGACCTGATTAAAAAACCAGGGCGGGCCGTGGACCGGACACACCGTTGGAGAAAGTAATTTATCAGGTAAACATAAATTCTGTTTTCTCCAACATAGGTGTGTCCGGTCCACGGCGCCATCCTTACTTGTGGGAACCAATACCAAAGCTTTAGGACACGGATGAAGGGAGGGAGCAAATCAGGTCACCTAGATGGAAGGCACCACGGCTTGCAAAACCTTTCTCCCAAAAATAGCCTCAGAAGAAGCAAAAGTATCAAACTTGTAAAATTTAGTAAAAGTGTGCAGTGAAGACCAAGTCGCTGCCTTACATATCTGATCAACAGAAGCCTCGTTCTTGAAGGCCCATGTGGAAGCCACAGCCCTAGTGGAATGAGCTGTGATTCTTTCAGGAGGCTGCCGTCCGGCAGTCTCATAAGCCAATCTGATGATGCTTTTAATCCAAAAAGAGAGAGAGGTAGAAGTTGCTTTTTGACCTCTCCTTTTACCAGAATAAACAACAAACAATGAAGATGTTTGTCTAAAATCCTTTGTAGCATCTAAATAGAATTTTAGAGCACGAACAACATCCAAATTGTGCAACAAACGTTCCTTCTTTGAAACTGGATTCGGACACAAAGAAGGCACGACTATCTCCTGGTTAATGTTTTTGTTAGAAACAACTTTCGGAAGAAAACCAGGTTTAGTACGTAAAACCACCTTATCTGCATGGAACACCAGATAAGGAGGAGAACACTGCAGAGCAGATAATTCTGAAACTCTTCTAGCAGAAGAAACTGCAACCAAAAACAAAACTTTCCAAGATAATAACTTAATATCAACGGAATGTAAGGGTTCAAACGGAACCCCCTGAAGAACTGAAAGAACTAAATTGAGACTCCAAGGAGGAGTCCAAGGTTTGTAAACAGGCTTGATTCTAACCAGAGCCTGAACAAAGGCTTGAACATCTGGCACAGCTGCCAGCTTTTTGTGAAGTAACACAGACAAGGCAGAAATCTGTCTCTTCAAGGAACTTGCAGATAATCCTTTCTCCAAACCTTCTTGAAGAAAGGATAGAATCTTAGGAATTTTTACCTTGTCCCAAGGGAATCCTTTAGATTCACACCAACAGATATATTTTTTCCATATTTTGTGGTAAATTTTTCTAGTTACAGGCTTTCTGGCCTGAACAAGAGTATCAATGACAGAATCTGAGAACCCTCGCTTTGATAAGATCAAGCGTTCAATCTCCAAGCAGTCAGTTGGAGTGAGACCAGATTCGGATGTTCGAACGGACCTTGAACAAGAAGGTCTCGTCTCAAAGGTAGCTTCCATGGTGGAGCCGATAACATATTCACCAGGTCTGCATACCAAGTCCTGCGTGGCCACGCAGGAGCTATCAAGATCACCGATGCCCTCTCCTGATTGATCCTGGCTACCAGCCTGGGGATGAGAGGAAACGGCGGGAATACATAAGCTAGTTTGAAGGTCCAAGGTGCTACTAGTGCATCTACTAGAGTCGCCTTGGGATCCCTGGATCTGGACCCGTAGCAAGGAACCTTGAAGTTCTGACGAGAGGCCATCAGATCCATGTCTGGAATGCCCCACAATTGAGTAATTTGGGCAAAGATTTCCGGATGGAGTTCCCACTCCCCCGGATGAAATGTCTGACGACTCAGAAAACCCGCTTCCCAATTTTCCACTCCTGGGATGTGGATTGCAGACAAGTGGCAGGAGTGAGTCTCCGCCCATTGAATGATTTTGGACACTTCTTCCATCGCCAGGGAACTCCTTGTTCCCCCCTGATGGTTGATGTACGCAACAGTCGTCATGTTGTCTGATTGAAACCGTATGAACTTGGCCTTTGCTAGCTGAGGTCAAGCCTTGAGAGCATTGAATATCGCTCTCAGTTCCAGAATATTTATCGGGAGAAGAGATTCTTCCCGAGACCAAAGACCCTGAGCTTTCAGGGGTCCCCAGACCGCGCCCCAGCCCACCAGACTGGCGTCGGTCGTGACAATGACCCACTCTGGTCTGCGGAAGCTCATCCCCTGTGACAGGTTGTCCAGGGACAGCCACCAACGGAGTGAATCTCTGGTCCTCTGATCTACTTGTATCGTCGGAGACAAGTCTGTATAGTCCCCATTCCACTGACTGAGCATGCACAGTTGTAATGGTCTTAGATGAATTCGCGCAAAAGGAACTATGTCCATTGCCGCTACCATCAAACCTATTACTTCCATGCACTGCGCTATGGAAGGAAGAGGAACAGAATGAAGTATTTGACAAGAGTTTAGAAGTTTTGATTTTCTGGCCTCTGTCAGAAAAATCCTCATTTCTAAGGAGTCTATTATTGTTCCCAAGAAGGGAACCCTTGTTGACGGAGATAGAGAACTTTTTTCTACGTTCACTTTCCACCCGTGAGATCTGAGAAAGGCCAGGACAATGTCCGTGTGAGCCTTTGCTTGAGGAAGGGACGACGCTTGAATCAGAATGTCGTCCAAGTAAGGTACTACTGCCATGCCCCTTGGTCTTAGCACCGCTAGAAGGGACCCTAGTACCTTTGTGAAAATCCTTGGAGCAGTGGCTAATCCGAACGGAAGTGCCACAAACTGGTAATGCTTGTCCAGGAATGCGAACCTTAGGAACCGATGATGTTCCTTGTGGATAGGAATATGTAGATACGCATCCTTTAAATCCACCGTGGTCATGAATTGACCTTCCTGGATGGAAGGAAGAATTGTTCGAATGGTTTCCATTTTGAACGATGGAACCTTGAGAAACTTGTTTAGGATCTTGAGATCTAAGATTGGTCTGAATGTTCCCTCTTTTTTGGGAACTACGAACAGATTGGAGTAGAACCCCATCCCTTGTTCTCCTAAAGGAACAGGATGAATCACTCCCATTTTTAACAGGTCTTCTACACAATGTAAGAATGCCTGTCTTTTTATGTGGTCTGAAGACAATTGAGACCTGTGGAACCTCCCCCTTGGGGGAAGCCCCTTGAATTCCAGAAGATAACCTTGGGAGACTATTTCTAGTGCCCAAGGATCCAGAACATCTCTTGCCCAAGCCTGAGCGAAGAGAGAGAGTCTGCCCCCCACCAGATCCGGTCCCGGATCGGGGGCCAACATCTCATGCTGTCTTGGTAGCAGTGGCAGGTTTCTTGGCCTGCTTTCCTTTGTTCCAGCCTTGCATTGGTCTCCAGGCTGGCTTGGCTTGAGAAGTATTACCCTCTTGCTTAGAGGACGTAGCACTTGGGGCTGGTCCGTTTCTGCGAAAGGGACGAAAATTAGGTTTATTTTTGGCCTTGAAAGACCTATCCTGAGGAAGGGCGTGGCCCATGCCCCCAGTGATATCAGAGATAATCTCTTTCAAGTCAGGGCCAAACAGCGTTTTCCCCTTGAAAGGAATGTTAAGCAATTTGTTCTTGGAAGACGCATCCGCTGACCAAGATTTTAACCAAAGCGCTCTGCGCGCCACAATAGCAAAACCAGAATTTTTCGCCGCTAACCTAGCCAATTGCAAAGTGGCGTCTAGGGTGAAAGAATTAGCCAATTTGAGAGCATGAATTCTGTCCATAATCTCCTCATAAGAAGAAGAATTATTATTGAGCGCCTTTTCTAGCTCATCGAACCAGAAACACGCTGCTGTAGTGACAGGAACAATGCATGAAATTGGTTGTAGAAGGTAACCTTGCTGAACAAACATCTTTTTAAGCAAACCTTCTAATTTTTTATCCATAGGATCTTTGAAAGCACAACTATCTTCTATGGGTATAGTGGTGCGTTTGTTTAGAGTAGAAACCGCCCCCTCGACCTTGGGGACTGTCTGCCATAAGTCCTTTCTGGGGTCGACCATAGGAAACAATTTTTTAAATATGGGGGGAGGGACGAAAGGTATACCGGGCCTTTCCCATTCTTTATTTACAATGTCCGCCACCCGCTTGGGTATAGGAAAAGCTTCGGGGGGCCCCGGGACCTCTAGGAACTTGTCCATTTTACATAGTTTCTCTGGAATGACCAAATTCTCACAATCATCCAGAGTGGATAACACCTCCTTAAGCAGAGCGCGGAGATGTTCCAATTTAAATTTAAATGTAATCACATCAGGTTCAGCTTGTTGAGAAATTTTCCCTGAATCTGAAATTTCTCCCTCAGACAAAACCTCCCTGGCCCCCTCAGACTGGTGTAGGGGCCCTTCAGAACCAATATCATCAGCGTCCTCATGCTCTTCAGTATTTTCTAAAACAGAGCAGTCGCGCTTTCGCTGATAAGTGGGCATTTTGGCTAAAATGTTTTTGATAGAATTATCCATTACAGCCGTTAATTGTTGCATAGTAAGGAGTATTGGCGCGCTAGATGTACTAGGGGCCTCCTGTGTGGGCAAGACTGGTGTAGACGAAGGAGGGGATGATGCAGTACCATGCTTACTCCCCTCACTTGAGGAATCATCTTGGGCATCATTTTCTCTAAATTTTGTGTCACATAAATCACATCTATTTAAATGAGAAGGAACCTTGGCTTCCCCACATTCAGAACACAGTCTATCTGGTAGTTCAGACATGTTAAACAGGCAAAAACTTGATAACAAAGTACAAAAAACGTTTTAAAATAAACCGTTACTGTCACTTTAAATTTTAAACTGAACACACTTTATTACTGCAATTGCGAAAAAGTATGAAGGAATTGTTCAAAATTCACCAAAATTTCACCACAGTGTCTTAAAGCCTTAAAAGTATTGCACACCAAATTTGGAAGCTTTAACCCTTAAAATAACGGAACCGGAGCCGTTTTTATATTTAACCCCTTTACAGTCCCTGGTATCTGCTTTGCTGAGACCCAACCAAGCCCAAAGGGGAATACGATACCAAATGACGCCTTCAGAAAGTCTTTTCTATGTATCAGAGCTCCTCACACATGCATCTGCATGTCATGCTTCTCAAAAACAAGTGCGCAATAGAGGCGCGAAAATGAGACTCTGCCTATGATTAGGGAAAGCCCCTAGAGAATAAGGTGTCCAATACAGTGCCTGCCGGTTATTTTACATAATTCCCAAGATTAAAATAATTCCTCAAGACTATGGAGTATAAAATATGTTTATATATAAATCGATTTAGCCCAGAAAATGTCTACAGTCTTAAAAAGTTGTGAAGCCCTTTTTTTCTTTCTGTAATAAAAATGGCTTACCGGATCCCATAGGGAAAATGACAGCTTCCAGCATTACATCGTCTTGTTAGAATGTGTCATACCTCAAGCAGCAAAAGTCTGCTCACTGTTCCCCCAACTGAAGTTAATTCCTCTCAACAGTCCTGTGTGGAAACAGCCATCGATTTTAGTAACGGTTGCTAAAATCATTTTCCTCTTACAAACAGAAATCTTCATCTCTTTTCTGTTTCAGAGTAAATAGTACATAACAGCACTATTTTAAAATAACAAACTCTTGATTGAATAATAAAAACTACAGTTAAACATTAAAAAACTCTAAGCCATCTCCGTGGAGATGTTGCCTGTACAACGGCAAAGAGAATGACTGGGGAAGGCGGAGCCTAGGAGGGATCATGTGACCAGCTTTGCTGGGCTCTTTGCCATTTCCTGTTGGGGAAGAGAATATCCCACAAGTAAGGATGACGCCGTGGACCGGACACACCTATGTTGGAGAAACCTTAATCTTGTCAAAAGTCTACACTCCCATGGGTACCAACAGAAGATAACCTTGGAAATCAGATTACAGACTGTGTCACTAACTTACTATATACAGTACTGGGGGGTTAAATAGTGTCACTATATATATACAGTAATAGGGGATCAGACCATCTCACAGTTAGAAATCTAACGACAAAACTCCAGCCGCAGGAAAAAAGTCAGTAGTTAAGAGCTTTCTGTGCTAACGCCGGTTTATAAAGCTCTTAACTACTGTGCTCTAAAGTACACTAACACCCATAAACTACCTATGTACCCCTAAACCGAGGTCCCCCCACATCGCCGCCACTCGATTACATTTTTTAACCCCTAATCTGCCGACCGCCACCTACGTTATCCTTATGTACCCCTAATCTGCTGCCCCTAACACCGCCGACCCCTGTATTATATTTATTAACCCCTAACCTGCCCCCCACAACGTCGCCGCCAGCTACCTACACCTATTAACCCCTAATCTGCCAACCGCAAAGCGCCGCCACCTACGTTATACTTATGTACCCCTAATCTGCTGCCCCTAACACCGCCGACCCCTGTATTATATTTATTAACCCCTAACCTGCCCCCCACAACGTCGCCGCCAGCTACCTACACCTATTAACCCCTAATCTGCCGACCGGACCGCACCGCTATTATAATAAAGTTATTAACCCCTAATCCGCCTCACTAACCCTATAATAAATAGTATTAACCCCTAATCTGCCCTCCCTAACATCGCCGACACCTAACTTCAAACATTAACCCCTAATCTGCCGACTGGAGCTCACCGCTATTCTAATAAATGTATTAATCCCTAAAGCTAAGTCTAACCCTAACACTAACACCCCCCTAAGTTAAATATAATTTAAATCTAACGAAATAAATTAACTCTTATTAAATAAATGATTCCTATTTAAAGCTAAATACTTACCTGTAAAATAAATCCTAATATAGCTACAATATAAATTATAATTATATTATAGCTATTTTAGGATTTATATTTATTTTACAGGTAACTTTGTATTTATTTTAACCAGGTACAATAGCTATTAAATAGTTAAGAACTATTTAATAGCTAAAATAGTTAAAATAATTACAAAATTACATGTAAAATAAATCCTAACCTAAGTTACAATTAAACCTAACACTACACTATCAATAAATTAATTAAATAAACTACCTACAATTAACCTAACACTACACTATCAATACATTAATTAAATACAATTCCTACAAATAAATACAATTAAATAAACTAGCTAAAGTACAAAAAATAAAAAAGAACTAAGTTACAAAAAATAAAAAAATATTTACAAACATAAGAAAAATATTAAAACAATTTTAAACTAATTACACCTACTCTAAGCCCCCTAATAAAATAACAAAGCCCCCCAAAATAAAAAAATGCCCTACCCTATTCTAAATTACTAAAGTTCAAAGCTCTTTTACCTTACCAGCCCTGAACAGGGCCCTTTGCGGGGCATGCCCCAAGAAGTTCAGCTCTTTTGCCTGTAAAAAAAAAATACAATACCCAAGCCCCCCAACATTACAACCCACCACCCACATACCCCTAATCTAACCCAAACCCCCCTTAAATAAACCTAACACTAAGTCCCTGAAGATCTTCCTACCTTGTCTTCACCTCACCGGGTTTACCGATCTGTCCAGAAGAGCTCCTCTGATGTCCTGATCCAAGCCCAAGTGGGGGGCTGAAGAGATCCATGATCCGGCTGAAGTCTTCATCCAAGCGGGGCAGAAGAGGTCTTCCATCCGATTGAAGTCTTCATTCAAGCGGCATCCATCCGGAGCGGAGCGGCAGCATCCTGAAGACCTCCGACGCGGAACATCCATCCTGGCCGACGACTGAACGACGAATGACGGTTCCTTTAAATGACGTCATCCAAGATGGCGTCCCTCGAATTCCGATTGGCTGATAGGATTCTATCAGCCAATCGGAATTAAGGTAGGAATATTCTGATTGGCTGATGGAGTCAGCCAATCAGAATCAAGTTCAATCCGATGGGCTGATCCGATGTGGGAATCGTGCACGAGCACGTTTTTGAGGCTGGCCGCTTGCGTAAGCAACTCTGGTATCGAGAGTTGAAGCTGCGTTAAATATGCTCTACGCTCCTTTTTTGGAGCCTAACGCAGCCTTTATGTGGACTCTCAATACCAGAGTTATTTTTATGGTGCGGCCAGAAAAAAGCCGGCGTTAGCTACGCGGGTCCTTACCGACAAAACTCTAAATCTAGCCGTATGTTAATAATAAATAGTATTTAGCAGACCTTTCATATCAGTTAACTGAGTCTGTAGACACAATCTAAAACACTCTGTACCAGCATGAGCACAAAAAACATAATTTATGCTTACCTGATAAATTCCTTTCTTCTGTTGTGTGATCAGTCCACGGGTCATCATTACTTCTGGGATATTATCTGCTCCCCTACAGGAAGTGCAAGAGGATTCACCCAGCAGAGTTGCTATATAGCTCCTCCCCTCTACGTCACCTCCAGTCATTCGACCAAAGACCAACGAGAAAGGAGAAGCCAAGGGTGTAGTGGTGACTGAATTATAATTTAAAAAATATGTACCTGCCTTAAAAAACAGGGCGGGCCGTGGACTGATCACACAACAGAAGAAAGGAATTTATCAGGTAAGCATAAATTATGTTTTCTTCTGTTATGTGTGATCAGTCCACGGGTCATCATTACTTCTGGGATACCAATACCAAAGCAAAAGTACACGGATGACGGGAGGGATAGGCAGGCTCATTATACAGAAGGAACCACTGCCTGAAGAACCTTTCTCCCAAAAATAGCCTCCGAAGAAGCAAAAGTGTCAAATTTGTAAAATTTGGAAAAAGTATGAAGCGAAGACCAAGTTGCAGCCTTGCAAATCTGTTCAACAGAGGCCTCATTCTTAAAGGCCCAAGTGGAAGCCACAGCTCTAGTGGAGTGAGCTGTAATTCTTTCAGGAGGCTGCTGTCCAGCAGTCTCATAGGCTAAACGTATTATGCTACGAAGCCAAAAAGAGAGAGAGGTAGCAGAAGCTTTTTGACCTCTCCTCTGTCCAGAATAAACGACAAACAGGGAAGAAGTTTGGCGAAAATCTTTAGTTGCCTGCAAGTAGAACTTGAGGGCACGAACTACATCCAGATTGTGTAGAAGACGTTCCTTCTTTGAAGAAGGATTTGGACACAAGGAGGGAACAACAATCTCTTGATTGATATTCCTGTTAGAGACAACCTTAGGTAAGAACCCAGGTTTAGTACGCAGAACTACCTTGTCTGAGTGAAAGATCAGATAAGGAGAATCACAATGTAGGGCTGATAACTCAGAGACTCTTCGAGCCGAGGAAATAGCCATTAAAAATAGAACTTTCCAAGATAACAATCTTATATCAATGGAATGAAGGGGTTCCAACGGAACACCCTGTAAAACGTTAAGAACTAAGTTTAAACTCCATGGCGGAGCAACAGTTTTAAACACAGGCTTGATCCTAGCTAAAGCCTGACAAAAGGCCTGGATGTCTGAATTTTCTGACAGACGCCTGTGTAACAAGATGGACAGAGCTGAGATCTGTCCCTTTAATGAGCTAGCCGATAAACCCTTTTCTAAACCTTCTTGTAGAAAAGACAATATCCTAGGAATCCTAACCTTACTCCAGGAGTAATCTTTGGATTCACACCAGTATAGGTATTTACGCCATATTTTATGGTAAATCTTTCTGGTAACAGGCTTCCTAGCCTGTATCAGGGTATCAATAACCGACTCAGAAAACCCACGTTTTGATAAAATCAAGCGTTCAATTTCCAAGCAGTCAGCTTCAGAGAAGTTAGACTTTGATGTTTGAATGGACCCTGAATCAGAAGGTCCTGTCTTAGAGGTAGAGACCACGGCGGACAGGATGACATGTCCACTAGATCTGCATACCAAGTCCTGCGCGGCCATGCAGGCGCTATTAGAATCACTGATGCTCTCTCCTGTTTGATTTTGGCAATCAATCGAGGAAGCAGCGGGAAGGGTGGAAACACATAAGCCATCCTGAAGTTCCAAGGTGCTGTCAAAGCATCTATCAGAACCGCTCCCGGATCCCTGGATCTGGATCCGTAGCGAGGAAGTTTGGCGTTCTGGCGAGACGCCATGAGATCTATCTCTGGTTTGCCCCAACGTCGAAGTATTTGGGCAAAGACCTCCGGATGAAGTTCCCACTCCCCCGGATGAAGAGTCTGGCGACTCAAGAAATCCGCCTCCCAGTTCTCCACTCCCGGGATGTGGATTGCTGACAGGTGGCAAGAGTGAGACTCTGCCCAGCGAATTATCTTTGATACTTCTATCATTGCTAGGGAGCTTCTTGTCCCTCCCTGATGGTTGATGTAAGCTACAGTCGTGATGTTGTCCGACTGAAACCTGATGAACCCCCGAGTCTTTAACTGGGGCCAAGCTAGAAGGGCATTGAGAACTGCTCTCAATTCCAGAATGTTTATTGGCAGGAGACTTTCCTCCTGACTCCATTGTCCCTGAGCCTTCAGAGAATTCCAGACAGCGCCCCAACCTAGAAGGCTGGCGTCTGTTGTTACAATTGTCCAGTCCGGCCTGCTGAAAGGCATCCCCCTGGACAGATGTGGCCGAGAAAGCCACCATAGAAGAGAGTTTCTGGTCTCTTGATCCAGATTCAGAGTGGGGGACAAATCTGAGTAATCCCCATTCCACTGACTCAGCATGCACAATTGCAGCGGTCTGAGATGTAGGCGTGCAAAGGGAACTATGTCCATTGCTGCTACCATTAAGCCGATCACCTCCATGCATTGAGCTACTGACGGGAGTTGAATGGAATGAAGGACACGGCATGCATTTAGAAGCTTTGTTAATCTGTCTTCTGTCAGATAAATCTTCATTTCTACGGAATCTATAAGAGTCCCCAAGAATGGAACCCTTGTGAGAGGCAAGAGAGAACTCTTCTTTTCGTTCACTTTCCATCCATGCGACCTTAGAAATGCCAGAACTAACTCTGTATGAGACTTGGCAATTTGAAAGCTTGAAGCTTGTATCAGAATGTCGTCTAGGTACGGAGCTACCGAAATTCCTCGCGGTCTCAGAACCGCCAGAAGGGCACCCAGAACCTTTGTGAAGATTCTTGGAGCCGTAGCCAATCCGAATGGAAGAGCTACAAACTGGTAATGCCTGTCTAAGAAGGCAAACCTTAGATACCGGTAATGATCTTTGTGAATCGGTATGTGAAGGTAAGCATCCTTTAAATCCACTGTGGTCATGTACTGACCCTTTTGGATCATGGGTAAGATTGTCCGAATAGTTTCCATTTTGAACGATGGAACTCTTAGGAATTTGTTTAGGATCTTTAAATCCAAGATTGGCCTGAAAGTTCCCTCTTTTTTGGGAACCACAAACAGGTTTGAGTAAAACCCTTGTCCTTGTTCCGACCGCGGAACCGGATGGATCACTCCCATTAATAATAGATCTTGTACACAGCGTAGAAACGCGTCTTTCTTTATTTGGTTTGTTGACAACCTTGACAGATGAAATCTCCCTCGTGGGGGAGATAATTTGAAGTCTAGAAGGTATCCCTGAGATATGATCTCTAGCGCCCAGGGATCCTGGACATCTCTTGCCCAAGCCTGGGCGAAGAGAGAGAGTCTGCCCCCCACTAGATCCGGTCCCGGATCGGGGGCCCTCGGTTCATGCTGTCTTAGGGGCAGCAGCAGGTTTTCTGGCCTGCTTGCCCTTATTCCAGGACTGGTTAGGTTTCCAGCCTTGTCTGTAACGAGCAACAGCTCCTTCCTGTTTTGGTGCAGTGGAAGTTGATGCTGCACCTGCTTTGAAATTCCGAAAGGGACGAAAATTAGACTGTCTAGCCTTAGCTTTGGCTTTGTCTTGAGGTAGAGCGTGGCCCTTACCTCCTGTAATGTCAGCGATAATTTCTTTCAAACCGGGCCCAAATAAAGTTTGCCCCTTGAAAGGTATATTAAGTAATTTGGACTTAGAAGTTACATCAGCCGACCAGGATTTTAGCCACAGCGCCCTACGTGCCTGAATGGCGAATCCTGAATTCTTAGCCGTAAGTTTGGTTAAATGTACTACGGCCTCCGAAACGAATGAATTAGCTAGTTTAAGGACTCTAAGCCTGTCCGTAATGTCGTCCAGCGTAGCGGAACTAAGGTTCTCTTCCAGAGACTCAATCCAAAATGCTGCCGCAGCCGTAATCGGCGCGATGCATGCAAGGGGTTGCAATATCAAACCTTGTTGAACAAACATTTTCTTAAGGTAACCCTCTAATTTTTTATCCATAGGATCTGAAAAAGCACAGCTATCCTCCACCGGGATAGTGGTGCGCTTAGCTAAAGTAGAAACTGCTCCCTCCACCTTAGGGACCGTTTGCCATAAGTCCCGTGTGGTGGCGTCTATTGGAAACATCTTTCTAAATATTGGAGGGGGTGAGAACGGCACACCGGGTCTATCCCACTCCTTAGTAACAATTTCAGTTAATCTCTTAGGTATAGGAAAAACGTCAGTACTCGCCGGTACCGCAAAGTATTTATCCAACCTACACATTTTCTCTGGTATTGCAACAGTGTTACAATCGTTAAGAGCCGCTAAGACCTCCCCTAGTAATACACGGAGGTTTTCCAATTTAAATTTAAAATTTGAAATATCTGAATCCAATCTGCTTGGATCAGAACCGTCACCTACAGAATGAAGCTCTCCGTCCTCATGCTCTGCAAGCTGTGACGCAGTATCAGACATGGCCCTAGAATTATCAGCGCACTCTGTTCTCACCCCAGAGTGATCACGCTTGCCTCTTAGTTCTGGTAACTTAGCCAAAACTTCAGTCATAACAGTAGCCATATCTTGTAATGTTATCTGTAATGGCTGCCCAGATGTACTAGGCGCCATAATATCACGCACCTCCCGGGCGGGAGACGCAGGTACTGACACGTGAGGCGAGTTAGACGGCATAACTCTCCCCTCGCTGTTTGGTGAAATTTGTTCAATTTGTACAGATTGGCTTTTATTTAAAGTAGCATCAATACAGTTAGTACATAAATTTCTATTGGGCTCCACCTTGGCATTGGAACAAATGACACAGGTATCTTCCTCTGAATCAGACATGTTTAACACACTAGCAATAAACATGCAACTTGGTTACAATCTTATTTAACAAAAACGTACTGTGCCTCAAAGAAGCACTAAACGATTAAATGACAGTTGAAATAATGAACTGAAAAACAGTTATAGCATCACTCTTTAAAAACAACATAACTTGTTAGCAAAGGTTTGTTCCCATTAGTAAAGCAACACTAATTAAATTTTAAACATAAAAATCACAGAGCAACGTTTTAAAACACAGTCACTATATAAATCTCACAGCTCTGCTGAGAGAATCTACTTCCCTTCCAAGAAGTTTGAAGACCCCTGAGTTCTGTTAGAGATGAACCGGATCATGCAGAAAATATAAGTGTAACTGACTGGAAATTTTTGATGCGTAGCAAAGAGCGCCAAAAACGGCCCCTCCCCCTCACACACAGCAGTGAGAGAGAAACGAAACTGTCATAATCAAAACAAGCAAACTGCCAAGTGGAAAAATAATGCCCAAATATTTATTCACTCAGTACCTCAGAAATGCAAACGATTCTACATTCCAGCAAAAACGTTTAACATGAATTAAATACCTATTAAAAGGTTTAATGTATTTTTACAGAGTAATTCCGGTGAAATACCATCCCCAGAACACTGAAGTGTAGAGTATACATACATTCATTATAACGGTATAGCAGGATTTTCTCATCAATTCCATTCAGAAAATAAAAACTGCTACATACCTCAATGCAGATTCAACTGCCCGCTGTCCCCTGATCTGAAGCTTTTACCTCCCTCAGATGGCCGAGAAACAGCAATATGATCTTAACTACTCCGGTTAAAATCATAAGAAAAACTCTGGTAGATTCTTCTTCAAACTCTGCCAGAGAAGTAATAACACGCTCCGGTGCTATTGTAAAATAACAAACTTTTGATTGAAGTTATAAAAACTAAGTATAATCACCATAGTCCTCTCACACCTCCTATCTAGTCTTTGGGTGCAAGAGAATGACTGGAGGTGACGTAGAGGGGAGGAGCTATATAGCAACTCTGCTGGGTGAATCCTCTTGCACTTCCTGTAGGGGAGCAGATAATATCCCAGAAGTAATGATGACCCATGGACTGATCACACATAACAGAAGAAATACTATATATACACATATTATTATACTTGGAATTCATTTTTCTTCTATAAATATAATAACAATTACACCAAAGCAATAAATAAAGCACTTCCCAACATTCCTGTATATGTGGAAAATTACAGAGAAAGGAGCTGTGCTTTATAAAGAAGGAGGTGATGTGTTCATAAAGACTTTCATGGAGTTTCTACCTCTCCAAAGAGGTAGAAATATTTTGTACCCAATAGTATAAGAACATAGTTACACGGTGACAAGATAAACCACGAGGAAAGCTACTCATTTTATAATAAAGGAATAACAAATCTTAAAACTAAATTTACCTTCAGAAGGGCAGCAACAGCTTCTTGTGTGGCATTTCTAACATCTTCTCCATTAACCATCAGTATCTGGTCACCTTGCATCAGTCTCCCATCTGATTCAGCAATACCGCCTTTTACAATATCAGACACAAACACTCCAGTATCATTTCTGAGGAAATTTGTTTTAACGCAGAAAAAAAATAAATGAAAAATGATTTTAGTTTGAATACCATGACTGCACTCCAGCTTACAATATTGTGTTTTTTTCTTCATCTACTGAAATTTAGCATCAGAAAATATTATGTCAAACTGAGTTACTGATTTTAAATATAATATTCCTAATTGTATATTATATAAGAGGAAAAAAACCAAAACAAGTATTTATTTTCATGGATAATTTCTATGAAAAAAAATACTTTTAAGATTGTTACTCTTAAGATATAAAAAAAACCAAATTGTTACTAGTTAAAAATAACATATTCGTGAGCCTCTGTTTCATGAATAAATCAGCTCCCTCCTGCAGTTTATAGCTTTTATTGTTACATAAAAGTATATAGTATATATATATATATATATATATATATATATATATATATATATATATATATATATATATATATATATATATATATATATATATATGATTGCTAGTATTAAATGGGTCACCTTTTAGAGAGATTATTTAAGTTTAAGAGGAGCTTTTTGTAAGTATTTTAGATTTGTATAGGATGAACTTATTGGACATTGGTCTTATTTCAACCTCATCTACTAGGTTACATTTTAAAAAGATAGGTAATACAGCACTATAGAATGTCAACATAAAAACAAAATGAAACGGTTGTTACAGATACCTATTTTGAATGTGATAAGAAATAAAAATGTTCAGCCAACCCTTTCCAATTTACTTCCATTATCAAATTTTGCACAATCTTTTTATATTCACACTTTCTGGGGAACAAGAGCATACTGAGCATGTGCACAAGCTCACAATGTATATGTATACTAGTCTGTGATTGGCTGATGTCTGTCACATGATACAGGAGGAAGGGAAATGGGAGAACATTCTAGGTTTTGGTTGAAGTTTCCATAAAAAAAAAAACTTTGTTTGAAATAGAAAAACACAAAAACTTTAAACCAATGTGATAGAATAGATGAGACAACATGATGTATGCCATTTTGCAAGTGATTATAGAATACTGTTTGTGCAAAAATATGTATGCAGATTCCAAAGGTTAAAAGTCCACTGAACAAGGCCATTTTTCATTAATATGATCTAGGAACTTAGCCATTTTTGACTAACATATGCAAATTTCAGTAAATAACGGTATCACTAAACAATGTAAACTACATGATATCTACAGAAAAAACAACAACTTACAAGCAGCCTGTTGTTTTCTGAAGTTATACAAAGCATTATTGAAAAATTAACCCTTACTTTACAGTAAAGACGCTAATATTTTGGTGGGAAAATACAGACACTAACATACGCCCAAGCAACAGATTTCATTATTGGTGTGAATCAAATAAGGGATTTAGGAGCACAGCTCCTGAATTGGATACATTTCAAAATAAACCATTTTGCCTGGAAAAAAAAGTGCAGATATATTACTATTTTTAATAAAATTTGAACTACCTTTTTCCTACAATACTTAAACCAAGACCCTTTCCTGGCTTCTTCTGCAGCTCCACAGTGAGTATATCATACATGTCTTCCTCCTTGTATTGCGCCTCATCTCTGTATACACTAAGACGCACTTTTTGTGGAGTCTGTCTGAGTACATTTATTGCTTCATCATGTGTGGCGCTTCTTAGGTCAATGCCATTCACCTGTAAGGGGACAACAGCTCAAAATATATATAGTTCTTAAAGGTGATGTCAATATAAAGAATTCTATAGGTTAATTGAGTTTACCTCCAAAATCTGGTCTCCAGCCCAAAGTCTTCCATCTTTGGAGGCAGCACCTTCTTCATACACTTCATGAATGATAATGGCACCCTGCAAATTTACAGTATGGCTAATGTTTATAACGCACTGGTAATAAACCAGTAACCTGAATTGAAAATCTCAAAGATGTGAAGTAAGTAAAAATAATGTCAGCAAGTATTGTGTTACAGAAAAAGTGGTGGGTACAGAATACCAAGGAGAAAGTGATATAGTCTTTGAGAAAAAGAAAATTAAAGCAATGACACATATATATATATATATATATATATATATATATATATATATATATATATATATATATATAAAATCATCTTACCAGCAGTGTATCTGCCCCACCAACGATGCTAAGACCCAGACCTGTGCGCCCTTTGGATATATCAATAGTTGTTTCACATCCTGGGATAATGGGGCAGGTGGCTGGGTCAGAGGGAAATGTAGCTGGGGTGGAGGATCTGCTCGCATCTAAAAATACCAATGGGAAAATAAAACAACACTTTTTTGATATTGTTACTTTAAACAGAGTGTTTGGAATTAAAATGAAAATAAAAATGGTGGGATGTTCAATGCACAAAAGATAACGGTGAAATATACATAATATAACATAGTGGCTACTACTGGCAAATATTATACTTAGGTATTTTATCTATGTAAGACACTTTTTAGATAAAACCCATAGGTACAACATATGTAGACTGTTAAAACGATTACATGTATGTATTTCAGCAAGGCTTTAAAGTTACATGTGCATCTTCTCAAGCATATTATTAATCTCTTATGCACTGTAATGTATCATGGCATTTAGGGTACATAGTGATTATTTATTATAAATACTTTGGCTTGCAATTATCAGCATGTTGGTGGATAACGTTCTCGGACAGGAAGGAAATCTGTCTGCCCATTTTCGCAGACAGCGATGCAGCATTTACTGCTATCACATCCAATTGCATGAGAGCAAAGCATGTCAATCATTCCAAATGGATCAGTCTGGGATGCTTTAACTCTGCCACCCCTGAGGGGGTGGGGAGTTTAGGAAGTAGCAGTTCTACTGATGCTGCTTCATAAATTAAGTTCTTGGGGTTTTTTAAATGAAAAAGATTGGTGAATTCCCATTCATTTCATGGATAGAAAAGACTATTACATCCAGAGATTTCTTAGATGGTACTAAAAAACTGTACTGTAATAGCGTTTCACACAGTTTTACAAATTCTAATGACGTCTACTTAAATGGGTTTCTAAAGAAACCTAGAAATCATCTAAGAACTCATACTATGTTTTTACTCTCAAATCCTAATGGAGTGGGGCCAAAGGTTGAGATGAACAAAGAAACTGATAGTACTCACTTCGCAGTGTCTCTGGTTCTGTTAAACTCACGGAGGGCTGCTGCCCAGTATTCCTCTCTGTTGCACTGGAGTTAAATGTCAGTGGAGGTAGAGGAATTAGCTGCTGATTGTCCTGATCATCTGAACTGACTGTCAGCTTTACAGACGTTTTGGCTTTCTTCAGCAGACAAATAACCTAGAATAAATCGGAAATGATTGTAAGCCAAAAGTCTTATTACTTTAGTTATATAAGATAAATACAAGACTAAACAAAACGTCTAGCTATTGGATAGTGTTAACTGGTGCTATTCTATATCCCTCACCTAGATTTGAGCCAGATATCAATTTCTTTTTTCTTCCTAATGACCCTGTCATAGGAGTATGTGTTTATGTGGCAATTTCAAAGGATTTAGGATTTGTTGATGAAACCCCATTTAGCCTAAAATAAGTTGTGTATTTTGGTAAAAAAATTTGAACAGCCATTAAAGGGACATAAAACAAGTTTTGGGATAGAGACAAAATATAATAATATGTACTTTAATTACTTTACCTGCAAATTTATACTGCAGTGCCTCACCATTAACCCTTTCTTTTTAGTTCCTGCATTTTAAAGCTCTAACTCCCCCCACACATTTCCTACTATGGCTGTTTCTATATCTATTGTTGTTTTGGTAGAATGCAAAAGTGCATAAGGATTATCTGCTGAAGCATGCCTAGAAGCTGTAAACTCAGTTGAAATACAATGCCTGTGTCTAAACACTGATAAGGGGGGTGGAGTTGGCTTCTCCAGGCAACATAGCTATGTAATTCATTTTGCTTATTTGTGAAAATTATTTTAAAATGCTTGCCAGCAATTTTTAAAACATTTTTATGCAAACTATTTTTAATTAATTAGCCATTTTAAGATATGCACAAATCTTAACCTGTTTTATGTCCCTTTAATCATATAAGCCCATGTTGGATGCTGAATTTCTTAACTTTTAACTGTAATGGTGTGTAGACATTATAATGCAGCTTTCAGGAATCTCTTTGTATCCTTTGTTGAAGTGGATACCTAGGTAGGCTCAGGAGCAGCCATGCATTTCTGGAAGCTAGCTGATGACTAGTGTCTGCACATGTCGCTTGTTATTGGTTCACTAGATGTAGTCAGCTAGGTCCCAGTAATGTGTTGCTGCTCTGGAGCCGATTTTACTTTGTTTATTATTACGTCCCTTTAAGTTTGAATGGAGGTCTCAATACATAAGCAGATTTTCAAGTGGTTCTGCCTCAGGACCAGAAATCTGATTTGCATATAAGCACACTGAAATGGCAACATTTTTATTTTAATATCACCGATACATTGCTGTAGATTCATTAAGAAATTTGAGCTCAAAACGATTTGGAAGGCTTTTTTAGCAAACTTGATCAACACAAAAACACAAGAGATCAGTTTATATTACATTATTAAATGTATTTTCCTAGGATCAGTTCCTGTTTTTTTCTTTCCTTGTTTTATACTTATACACAGTATACCTTGGAGGTGGCATATTTATGTTAAACCAGTACTTTATGAGATCAGGATTTGCTGCTGTTCTTTTACATATGACAATTGCGACAGTACTATCCCTAAGTTCTGTTTCCATTCATATGTGCTATACCTTGGAATTCTATACATGACAGCTTTTTAAAAGGGAAAGTCTACTTGAAATTTTATATTGTTTAAAAAAGGAAATTTATGCTTACCTGATAAACTGATTTCTTCTACGATACGACGAGTCCACGGATTCATCCTTTACTTGTGGGATATTATCCTCCTACTAAGGGGAAGTGGCAAAGAGCACCACAGCAGAGATGTCTATATAGCTCCTTCCTTGACTCCACCCCCCAGTCATTAGACTGAAGGTATAGGAAGAAAAAGGAGAAACTAAAAGGTGCAGAGGTGACTGAAGTTATAAACAAAATAATATAATCTGTCTTCATTTGACAGGGCGGGCCGTGGACTCGTCGTATCGTAGAAGAAATCAATTTATCAGGTAAGCATAAATTTCCTTTTCTTCTACAAGATACAACGAGTCCACAGATTCATCCTTTACTTGTGGGATACAATACCAAAGCTACAGGACACGGATGAACGGGAGGGACAAGACAGATACCTAAACAGAAGGCACCACTGCTTGAAGAACTTTTCTTCCAAAAATAGCCTCAGAAGAAGCAAAAGTATCAAATTTGGAAAATTTGGAAAAGGTATGAAGGGAAGACCAAGTTGCAGCCTTACAAATCCGTTCAACAGAAGCATCGTTTTTAAAAGCCTATGTGGAAGCCACCGCTCTAGTAGAATGGGCTGTAATCTTTTCAGGAGGCTGCTGTCCAGCAGTCTCTTATGCCAAACGGATGATGCTTTTCAGCCAAAAAGAAAGAGAGGTAGCCGTAGATTTTTGCCCTCTACGTTTTCCAGAATAGACAACAAACAGAGAAGATGTTTGATGGAAATCCTTGGTCGCTTGCAAGTAAAACTTCAAGACACGAACTACGTCCAAGTTATGTAACAGACGCTCCTTCTTAGAAGAAGGGTTAGGACAGAGAGAAGGAACAGCAATTTCCTGATTAATATTCTTATTAGACACAACCTTAGGAAGGAATCCAGGTTTAGTGCGCAAAACCACTTTATCAGAATGGAATATAAGATAAGGCGAGTCACATTGTAATGCAGATAGCTCAGAAATTCTTCGAGCAGAAGAGATAGCAACTAAAAACAGAGCTTTCCAAGATAGAAATTTAATATCTATGGAATGCATAGGTTCAAACGGAACCCCTTGAAGAACATTAAGAACTAAATTCAAACTCCATGGCGGAGCAACAGGTTTAAACACAGGCTTAATTCTAACCAAAGCCTGACAAAACAACTGAACGCCTGGGACATCTGCCAGACGCTTATGCAGTAAGATTGACAAAGCAGAAATCTATCCCTTTAAGGAACTAGCTGACAACCCCTTCTCCAATCCTTCTTGGAGAAAGGACAAAATCCTAGGAATCCTGATCTTACTCCATGAGTAGCCTTTGGATTCGCACCAATAAAGATATTTACGCCATATCTTATGGTAAATTTTCCTAGTGACAAGCTTTTGAGCCTGAATCAAAGTATCAATGACCGACTCAGAGAATCCACGCTTAGATAAAATCAAGCGTTCAATCTCCAGGCAGTCAGTTGCAGAGAAATTAGATTTGGATGTTGGAACGGACCCTGAATGAGAAGGTCCTGTCTCAGTGGCAGTTTCCACGGTGGCAGAGATGACATCTCCACCAGGTCTGCATACTAAGTCCTGCGTGGCCACGCAGGCGCTATCAAGATTACCGAAGTTTGATTCTGGCAATCAGACGAGGAAGAAGAGGAAAAGGCGGAAACACATAAGCAAGGTTGAACGACCAAGGTACTGCTAGAGCATCTATCAGTACTGCTTGAGGATCCCTTGATCTGCACCCGTAACAAGGAAGTTTGGCATTCTGATGAGATGCCATCAGATCCAATTCCGGCGTGCCCAATTGATGAATCAATTGTGCAAACACCTCCGGATGGAGCTCCCACTCCCCCGGATGGAAAGTCTGACGACTTAGAAAATCCGCTTCCCAGTTCTCCACTCCTGGGATTTATATTGCTGATAGATGGCAAGAGTGAGTCTCTGCCCATCGAATTATCTTGGAAACCTCTATCATCACTAGAGAACTCTTTGTTCCCCCTTGATGATTGATATATGCCACAGTCGTGATATTGTCCGACTGGAATCTTATGAATTTGGCCGAAGCCAGCTGAGTTAAAACAATATATGATAGTGATTGCCTGTTCAGTCGGGCAGAACTATGCTCACCTTAAAAAACTTATCCCAACGGTTTTGTGTACAATTAGATCAAAAAAATAGGTGGCGCAAGTTAATGCTGTTCTGACTAATAATGGTGTAAATATGTATCAGGTTCCCTGTGTGTCTGATAATGTTCTCACCATACATAGGCTGTGTTGAAATTAAAACATAAATGATGTCTCTCCAGGACAATAAAGCTTCCAGATTCAAATTCTATAATACAAATAGATATATATTTATTGAATAAAAGATTCTCATATATATATGAGATCAAAAAATGGCGATCTATTCACATGTAGTGATCAGTTGACAATTTAAAACGTTTGATAAAATATAATAGTACAATATTAAAAACACCGGTGTTTTTCATGAACAAAAAGCTATAAAAACTCAAATTGAGATAGTATAGGCAAGTAGGTATACTCAGAAGATAAAACCAAAATATAAACAGAGGGGACTCATATACCTCTAAGCGTATGATTAGCAAAAAACATATGTAAATGCATAAATGAGTATATGAACCATGTATCAGGTATCCGTTAAATCAGCGTGTATATGTGTACTTCACAGATATTTAAGGGTTAAGCAGATATTATACAGTTCCTTATTGCTTAATGTTCTGGCAAACAAGGGGTGGCTATCCTTCCGTCAAAAAATATATTGAAGCCAATGTATATTGAAACAAGTGTGGCAAAATGTAGCCAATAATATGTAGCTGTAGTTTTAGTTCTTAGATTTCAGCGTCTCTGTTATTTAACCAGAGGTAGGTTACATACGGTTTCTTGTTGGGTGTGGGGATTCCTTCCTTCAAACAGTGCACTGTTGACGTCTTCCTTCTGCTATGCAGAAAAAGCCGGTGGAGTACTAAATCCCTTAGCCTCCGTTTACCAGCGGTGTTGGTAGTTGTTCCCTTGAATTAGTTGTTTACCCAGTAACGGGCCTTGATGGTAGTTTTGTGAGCTCCGGTCACAACTTGCTTCTGTCTTTGTGAGTGTATAACCCAGACTCGGTCTTTATTTTCACCGGTCTCCTCGCTGTTGTCACAGCTGACAAAGTTCTCCTCTGGAGCTGAGTTGTTTTGGCTCACTTCTTAATTTCAAATGATCAGGTTTCTACGCGTTTCGGCGTTCTGCCTTTCTCAAGATACCTGATTGAACCACCTGTTGCCTTTTTATCTGAATCTCCCATGTTCCATCTCTTCAGCTTAACCCTTAGTGTTTCTGTTTCTTGTGAATTCATTTAGAGTTTTCTGTGATCTTAGTTCTTCCGCTGTCCTTTGTGAAAGGTTTTCTTAAAACAATTATATTTCTTATTCAAATCCTCAGATTCATTTTCGCCATATGAGACATCACATAAACAGTAATATTTAGTTCATATATTTCGAGTTCATATTTACAGATACTCTACATTCTTTACTTATGCCTAGTTCAACTTGATATTATGGAAACTAGCTATAGAAATATGTGATTAAAATATTATAATAATAATAATATACATATATTCCGAACAAATTATACAATTAATTTATAAAGTTGTGTGAATATGTAAATGTTTAGTAAACTAATCTCTGGGATTCTAAATCAGATATATCTAATATATAGAGTATACTTATACAATTCTGTATTTATGTTATACATGTGTAATGGGGTATTTCACTATCTCATACATAAGTGTTATTTATCCAGGGTTGCAGAAAAAATAATAAAAGTGCTTATAATAAACAAATCTTTAATAGTTAGAGATATTTGTATGTAGAAAAACATTTATAGGAAATGTATATTATTTTATTAACATCCGTGGTAACCTATATTAAACGGCTCTTGTTTTTATATTACTGCCACATATGGTCACCACATCTACTACTATATTCTTAACCTTGATATTGATTTTATTATGTGTTGGTAACTTGCTTATGGAGGGTTGTAATCGTATAGCGTGTTACATTATATACAAGTAAGTATTGACTATATTGTAAGTCTATATTATAGAATTAAGGTCTAGTTCACTATTTAATCCCTTAGGGAATAGGGTCCCCATTCTAAAGATAATTTCAGCTTCTTTATGGAGTAACTTTTTCTCCATATTCCCTCCTCTATTGTCTTCTCTTACTAATTTAATGCCCCAATATTTTAGTTTTTGGATTGCTATTATGATGTTCCTTGAAATGTACATACAGTCTTGTGTTTTCCTTGCCCTGTTCTATGCACCAAATGTGTTCTCTAATTCGCTCTCTGAGACTTCTGCTCGTTTGTCCCAGGTATTGTAATTCCCTAAGGGATTAAATAGTGAACTAGACCTTAATTCTATAATATAGACTTACAATATAGTCAATACTTACTTGTATATAATGTAACACGCTATACGATTACAACCCTCCATAAGCAAGTTACCAACACATAATAAAATCAATATCAAGGTTAAGAATATAGTAGTAGATGTGGTGACCATATGTGGCAGTAATATAAAAACAAGAGCCGTTTAATATAGGTGACCACGGATGTTAATAAAATAATATACATTTCCTATAAATGCTTTTCTACATACAAATATCTCTAACTATTAAAGATTTGTTTATTATAAGCACTTTTATTATTTTTTCTGCAACCCTGGATAAATAACACTTATGTATGAGATAGTGAAATACCCCATTACACATGTATAACATAAATACAGAATTGTATAAGTATACTCTATATTATTAGATATATCTGATTTAGAATCCCAGAGATTAGTTTACTAAACATTTACATATTCACACAACTTTATAAATTAATTGTATAATTTGTTCGGAATATATGTATATTATTATTATTATAATATTTTAATCACATATTTCTATAGCTAGTTTCCATAATATCAAGTTGAACTAGGCATAAGTAAAGAATGTAGAGTATCTGTAAATATGAACTCAAAATATATGAACTAAATATTACTGTTTATGTGATGTCTCATATGGCGAAAATGAATCTGAGGATTTGAATAAGAAATATAATTGTTTTAAGAAAACCTTTCACAAAGGACAGCGGAAGAACTAAGATCACAGAAAACTCTAAATGAATTCACAAGAAACAGAAACACTAAGGGTTAAGCTGAAGAGATGGAACATGGGAGATTCAGATAAAAAGGCAACAGGTGGTTCAATCAGGTATCTTGAGAAAGGCAGAACGCCGAAACGCGTAGAAACCTGATCATTTGAAATTAAGAAGTGAGCCAAAACAACTCAGCTCCAGAGGAGAACTTTGTCAGCTGTGACAACAGCGAGGAGACCGGTGAAAATAAAGACCGAGTCTGGGTTATACACTCACAAAGACAGAAGCAAGTTGTGACCGGAGCTCACGAAACTACCATCAAGGCCCGTTACTGGGTAAACAACTAATTCAAGGGAACAACTACCAACACCGCTGGTAAACGGAAGCTAAGGGATTTAGTACTCCACCGGCTTTTTCTGCATAGCAGAAGGAAGACGTCAACAGTGCACTGTTTGAAGGAAGGAATCCCCACACCCAACAAGAAACCGTATGTAACCTACCTCTGGTTAAATAACAGAGACGCTGAAATCTAAGAACTAACACTACAGCTACATATTATTGGCTACATTTTGCCACACTTGTTTCAATATACATTGGCTTCAATATATTTTTTGACGGAAGGATAGCCACCCCTTGTTTGCCAGAACATTAAGCAATAAGGAACTGTATAATATCTGCTTAACCCTTAAATATCTGTGAAGTACACATATACACGCTGATTTAACGGATACCTGATACATGGTTCATATACTCATTTATGCATTTACATATGTTTTTTGCTAATCATACGCTTAGAGGTATATGAGTCCCCTCTGTTTATATTTTGGTTTTATCTTCTGAGTATACCTACTTGCCTATACTATCTCAATTTGAGTTTTTATAGCTTTTTGTTCATGAAAAACACCGGTGTTTTTAATATTGTACTATTATATTTTATCAAATGTTTTAAATTGTCAACTGATCACTACATGTGAATAGATCGCCATTTTTCGAAGCCAGCTGAGGCCACACTTGAAGCGCGTTGAATATCGCTCTCAGTTCCAGAATATTGATTGGTAGTAGGGACTCCTCCTGAGTCCACACACCCTGAGCCTTCAGGGAATTCCAGACTGCACCCCAGCCCAAGAGGCTGGCGTCCGTCGTCACTATGACCCATGCTGGCCTGCGGAAGCACATTCCCTGGGACAGATGGTCCTGTGATAACCACCAAGGAATAGAGTCTCTGGTCTCTAGATCCAGATTTATCCACGGAGATAAATCCGCATAATCCCCATTCCACTGTCTGAGCATGCACAGCTGTAGTGGTCTGAGATGTAAGCGGGCAAACGGAACTATGTCCATTGCCGCTACCATTAATCCAATTACCTCCATACACTGAGCCACTGACGGCCGAGGAATGGAATGAAGTGCTCGGCAAGTAGTTAAGATCTTTGATTTTCTGACCTCCATCAGAAAAATCTTCATGTCTACCGAGTCTATCAGAGTTCCTAGGAATGGAACTCTTGTCAGAGGAACAAGTGAACTCTTTTTTATGTTCACCTTCCACCCATGAGTTCTTAGAAAAGCCAGCACGATGTCCGTGTGGGATTTGGCTAGATGGTAAGTTGACGCCTGAATCAAGATATCATCCAGATAGGGCGCCACTGATATACCCGCAGTCTTAGAACAACCAAAAGGGACCCTAGCACCTTTGTGAAAATTCTGGGAGCTGTGGCCAACCCAAAAGGAAGGGCCATAAACTGGTAATGTTTGTCCAGGAAGGCGAACCTGAGGAAATGGTGATGATATTTGTGGATAGGAATGTGAAGATACGCATCCTTCAAATCCACGGTGGTCATATATTGACCCTCCTGGATCATTGGTAAGATTGTTCGAATGGTCTCCATCTCGAACGATGGAACTCTGAGAAATTTGTTTAGACTTTTGAGATCTAAAATCGGTCTGAAGGTTCCCTCTTTTTTGGGAACCACAAACAGATTGGAATAAAACCCCTGCCCTTGTTCTAATTTTGGCACTAGGCAGATTACACCCATGATATATAGGTATTCTACACAGCGTAAGAACGCCTCTCTTTTTGTCTGGTCTACAGACAAACGTGAAAGATGAAATCTCCCCCTTGGGGGAGAATCCTTGAATTCTAGACGATACCCCTGGGACACAATTTCTAATGCCCAGGAATCCTGAACATCTCTTGCCCAAGCCTGAGCGAAGAGAGAAAGTCTGCCCCCTACTAGATCCGGTCTTGGTAGCAGCAGTGGGCTTCTTGGCCTGTTTACCTTTATTCCAGGTCTGGTTAGGTCTCCAGACTGACTTGGATTGAGTAAAGTTCCCCTCCTGCTTGGAGGCGGATGAGGAAGTAGCGGGACCGCCTTTAAAGTTTCGAAAGGATCGAAAATTATTCTGTTTGGTCGTCATTTTAACTGTCTTGTCCTGAGGAAGGGCATGACCTTTACCTCCAGTAATGTCAGAAATGATCTCCTTTAGTTCAGGCCCGAATAGGGTCTTACCCTTAAAGGGAATAGCTAAAAGCTTGGATTTAGATGACACATCAGCAGACCATGACTTAAAGGGACAGTCTACACCAAAATTGTTCTTATTTAAAAAGATAGTTAATCCCTTTATTACCCATTCCCCGTTTTTGCATAACCAACACAGTTATATTAATATACTTTTTACCTCTGTGATTACCTTGTATCTAAGCCTTTACAGACAGCCTCCTTATCTAAGTGCCTTTGACAGACATGCAGTGTAGTCAATCAGTGAAGACTCCTAAATAACGTCACGGGAGTGAGCACAATGTTATCTATATGACACATGTGAACTAGCACAGTCTAACTGTAAAAAACTTTCAAAATGCTCTGAGCTAGGAGGCGGTTTTCAACTGTTTAGAAATCAGTTTGAGCCTAGCTAGGTTTAGCTTTTCAAATATTCCACCAAGGGAACAAAGCAAATTTGATGATAAAAGTAAATTGGAAAGTTGTTTAAAATTGCATGCCCTATCTGAATCATGAAAGTTTAGTTTTGACTTTACTGTCCCTTTAAGCCATAACGCTCTAAAATGGCACAGCCTGAGTTCTTTGCCACTAATTTAGCCATTTGGAAAGCGGCATCTGTAATAAAATAATTAGCTAGTTTGAGAGCCTTAATTCTATCCAAAATATCATCTAATGGGGTCTCAACCTTGAGAGACTCCTCTAGAGCCTCGAACCAAAAAAAGCTGCTGCAGTAGTTACTGGAACAATGCACGCTATAGGTTGTAGAAGAAAACCCTGATGAATAAACAGTTTCTTTAGAAGCCCCTCTAATTTTTTATCCATAGGATCTTTGAAAGCACAACTTTCCTCAATAGGTATAGTTGTACGCTTAGCCAGGGTAGATATAGCTCCCTCCATCTTAGGGACCATCTGCCACGAATCCCGAATGGTGTCAGATATGGGAAACATTTTCTTAAAAGTAGGAGGGGGGAGAGAACGGAATGCCTGGTCTATCCCATTCCTTAGTAACAATGTCCGAAATTCTTCTAGGGACTGGAAAAACATTAGTGTAAGTAGGGACCTCTAGATATTTATCCATTTTACACAGTTTCTCACATCTGAGTCTGTTTAAGGGAACATTTTTCCTGAGTCTGAAAGTTCTCCCTCAGACAGCAATTCCCCCACCCCCAGATCAGAACACTGTGAGGGTACATCGGAGATGGCTAATAAAGCATCAGAGGGCTCAGCCTTTACTCTAATGCCTGACCTGCTGCGCTTACCCTGTAACCCTGGCAGTTTAGATAATACCTCTGTAAGGGTAATAGACATAACTGCAGCCATATCTTGCAGGGTGAAAGAATTAGACGCACTAGAAGTACTTGGCGTCGCTTGGGCGGGCGTTAAAGGTTGTGACACTTGGGGAGAAGCAGATGGCATAACCTGATTCTCTTCTGACTGAGAATCATCCTGAGACATACTTTTATCAACTAAAATATGGTCTTTGCAATGTAAGGCCCTTTCAGTACATGAGGGGCACATTTGAAGTGGGGTTTCTACAATGGCTTATAAACACATGGAACATTGGCTTTCCTCAATGTCAGACATGTTAAACAGGCTAGTAATAACCACAAACAGGCTAGAAAACACTTTATTTAGTGAAAAAATAACAATCTGAAAAAACGGTACTGCGCCTTTAAGAGAAAAAAAGCATACGATTTTTCCAAAACTGCTTCAAAATGATAAAATTATCTCAATTTTATGCTAAATATATCCTAACTTGCCAGCTAAGATTGCACCACAAGAAAAGGATCACTTAACTCTTATGTATAAAAACGTTAGACAAAAAACGTTATAATCAGTCAAAAAAAAAACCTGCACCTCGCCACAGCCCTGCTGTGGCGCCTACCTGCCCTCAGGGGTCTGCAAAATCGGATTAACCCTTCGAATAGGCCCAAACTTTCTTGAAGGGCCCACCGGAGCTGGACCTTGCTGCTTGCATGGGGAATACAATGGCACAACTGAGGCGCGAAAATAAGCCCCGCCCATCTACTCGATGTCTCACAGCTTTGCAAAAGGACCGCTCCAAAGCTGTCTAAAAATCTAGCCATGTGGGTTCATATACCCAAATCTAACTGAAGCCATGTGTACCCTCCATTGCCAATAAAAAAGAAAACGTTTGCCATAAAAAAACGTTACGTTATCTCCCAACATATAATCGTTTGCCCACAAACATTATGTTATCAGTGTCAATCATTTTATAGCCCAACATACAGGTCCAGTAATACTCTTTTTCACAATAGGATTCCTGCTTACCCCTTCCCTCATGGGGATACTGTCAGCCAATTCTGAAATAACACAGTCTCTCCAGAAAAAAATGACTGAACATACCTCAATGCTTGTAGCATGAAAACCGTTCCTCACACTGAAGTTTCTTAAGTACTCTCAGCCATTCTGTGGGAACTACTCTGGATCTTAGTAACAACTGCTAAGATCATCAGTCTCCAGGCAGAAATCTTCATCCATCTGCTGCCTGGGAAAAAATAGCACTCAATCATTTAAAATAAAAAATTCTTGCTTGAAGAAAATAAAAACTAACATTTTATCACCTCTTTCACTTTACTCTTCCTATTACTTAGTATAGGTAAAGAGAATGACTGGGGGGTGGAGTTATATAGACAGCTCTGCTGTGGTGCTCTTTGCCACTTCCTGTTAGCAGGAGGATAATATCCCACAAGTAAAGGATGAATCCGTGGACTTGTCGTATCTTGTAGAAGAAAGATAGATAATCCCTTTATTATCCATTCCACAGTTTTATATAACCAACCCTATTTTATTAATACACTTTTTACATATGTGATTAGATTGTATCTAAGCATCTACAGACTGCCCCCTTATCCCCCCTTATCTCAGTGCTATTTACAAACTGTATAACTGTGAAAAGCTGTAAAATTCACTGAGATAAGAGGTGGCCTCCAAGGGCTTAGAAATCAACCTAAGAGCCTAACTTTCAATATAGAATATGAAGAGAACAAATACATTTTGATGATAAAAGTAAATTGGAAAGTTGTGTAAAATTCCATGCCCTATCTGAATCATGAAAGTTTAATTTTGAATTTACTGTACCTTTAAATTAATGGGTCACTGCACTATAAAGTTTGCTTCATCTTAATGTGTTCCCAAAGACTTATTGTATCATTATATCAGCTGATGTATTTGAATGTGTTCCTTTGGGTTTACTTTTGTATCTTAAAAAGCCGTTTTCCTTAACTTATTTTTTTCAAGAACATTAAATTTAAATCGGCTGAGACAGTAAGAATAGCAAATCTCTTTATTTTACTTGTTTTTCTCTATAAACAAAGGCCAACAGTAAGGTATTGATGTCCATTATACTTGGTGGGTTCAATGAGTAAAGCCAACTATTTCAATAACAAATTTAAAAGAGCAATTTCCAATACATTTAAGACACTGCAGCAGTTATGACAAGTCATTGTGAACATTACAGTACAGTGCCCCTTAAAAGGATGAATATGCTGTTAAGTTGTGAAATAGTCAATGTTATTAGTGAATACAAATCCCTCATTGTAAAAAGACTGTTTTATGTCATCATTTTGTGTTGCATTGTATAAATGAGCTTTTGCACTGACCTAAACAACCAGTGTATAGCATGTTGCAGGGTTAAATATGCAGTATGATTTTTAGCCACTCAGTGGGGAATTGAAATTTCTTTCTAGACTTACCCTTTCAATAGGATCACCTACTACAGGTTCATCATCCACTGCCAAGATCCGATCTCCCACCTTGATGCGGCCATCCTACAAGCAAAATGGTATTGAAATATTCAGTAATAGTGCAGTAAATTCTGCAGTTAATTTAGAAACCATGCTTACCTTTGCTGCTGCACCATTATCAGTTAAACTTTTAATAACAACACCATTAATCGTGTCTTCTTCACTTATGGCAATACCCAACCCTCCTTGGTCCTATTAATAGGAAGAAAATTCACTATTAATAACTCTTCACAGCTATTTATTTTAGTTATTCCATTCAAAATTAAATGTTCATATTAATCAATCAGTGCATCTAATGACAATACTAATAAGCTGATTCCATGACTGAAGAATCGCTAAGTGTTCATATAGAGAATATGTCTAAAAATGTGGTTTTAGAGAAAATATACTTATTTCAGACTTGTGAAATCTAAGACATCATTCTGTGGCTGAAAACCATTTAGCATATTTCTGTATGCACCCATTGCTACTCTTGAGTTCTAGGCAGTCCCGGATTGGTGGGTATGCAAAAATGTACCTTTGAAAGAGCCGAATAAGCCTATATTTATGCTTTCAATTTAATAGAATATACAGCCCAGCATGCTACAAACTTTTATCTCCATTTAAAGGGATAGGAAAGTCAAAATTAAACTTGCATGATTCAGATAGAGCATGTCATTTTAAGACACCTTTAAATTCACTTCTTGTTTCAGATGTGCTTCGTTCTCTTAGTATCTCTTGTTAAAAAATGAATACGCACATATCATACACTAGTGGGAGCTGCTGCTAATTGGTGCCTGCACACATTTGTCTCTTGTGATTGGCTAAATAGATATTTCCGGCTTCCTGTCAGTAGTGCAATGCTGTCCCTTTAGCAATGGATAACAAGAGAATGAAGCAAATTAGATAATAGAAGTAAATTGCAAATTTGGTTAAAATTGTATGTTCTATCTGAATCATAAAAGAAAATTTTGTGGTTTACTATCTCTTTAACTTTAAAAGGATTTTAGTTATGTTTTTGAAAAATTGTAATCACATTTATGATAGAGAATTTGATCTTTTAATGTCTTTTAATAAAATTTAACATAGAAACAGATTTTGATAGCATATAACAATTATAAGGTCTATTGAGTCTGCCATATCTAATTCTGATGTGAAATTAATATAGTCATTTTTAAGGTATGAATATCCCAAGTATTCTTGAATTTCCTTTCAGAGGGCTAGATTGCAAGTGGTGTGCTGTTGTGAGCAAGCGAAAAGTAAACACATTCACTCAAGTGCAATTTAATTTAACGCATGTTGGGTATAGCGCAACTTCAGAGCACTGGTTAAGAGGACATAATACTCATATGCTAAATCACTTGAAACTGATGCAGTATAACTGTAAAAAGCTGACAGGAAAATATCACCTGAGCATCTCTATGTAAAAAAAGAAGATATTTTACTTCACAACTTCCTCAGCTCAGCAGCGTAAGTTCTGTGTAAAAAGTTATACTTCAGCTGCTGCCCAGCTGCAGGTAATAAATAAATAAATGAAGAAATGAACAGCAGCCAATCAGCATCAGCAGAGTAAGTTCTGTGTAAAAGGTTATACTCAGCTGTTCCCAGCTGCAGGTAAAAAAAAAATAAAAAAAAATGAAGAAATGAACAGCAGCCAATCAGCATCAGCAGTGCTGAGGTCATGAACTATTTTACTATGATCTCATGAGATTTCACTTAACTCTCATGAGATTTCATAGTAAACTTCCTTTAAAGGGACACTGAACCCAATTTTTTTCTTTCGTGATTCAGATAGAGCATGCAATTTGAAAATAAGCTAAAATGAGCTAGCCTGCTGAAAAAAATCAGATTATTTGTTGAACAATGTTAGAACTCTAATAAATTATTTTGAAAAAGTCACCTAACAAATATTTTTATTGTTACTTGATTATTTAATGATGATAGATTTTTACAGTCTTAGCCAATTTTGATTTAAAATGATCTTAATATTTATACCATTCCAACTTGTGAAGCTACAGATGTTTACACAGAAATATAGCACCTAGTTTCTCAAGCCACATAAACAAGAACACACAGCAATAAGGGCTGATATTTCTCAGGCAGGAGAAGAGGTGGGGATTCCTGGGGGGGGCTATCTGATTTAGAGTCTTGCTGCCATCATTTTGATGTCAGCGGCATGTAGGCATCTCTCAAAAAGGCAAATATTAAAAGAAAGGTGATACGAGTTGTTTACTGCAGAGTATGCATCTGACAATGATGAACTCTCCTCAGTGCTGTGTAGTTCTCCTAATTCATGAAGTGCATGATGAAAGAGTCCCCTGTTATGCTTGTTATTTTAGTGAGCTTCATGAAGCTAATGACCACAGCTTCTTAGAAAAGGTGCATTTTCATCTGAGGCCATTTTAAACTATGGCTAACAAAAGCAAAGGACAATATTAATTTATTCTGGATTGTAGGGTTACTTACCTTGGGTAAATCAACATGCAGAACATTCTTAAAATTGCTGAAATTCACCAGCGGTAAAGAACTAGGGATTGCTTTTTCAACCTTATAAAAAAGAAGAATTTTATATTAATATATTTGTTATAAAGCAAAGTATTTAGAAAAAAAATAAAAAATAATGATGCTTAAAACCATTACAAAAAATCAGCATCCAGCAACAAGAAAATAAGAAACAGTCTGTAATAAAACACTTGGGGCCAGATTACAAGTGAAGCGCAAACATTTGTGAGCAAGAGATATCGTGTTTTCGTGATCGTGCACGCAGGTTAAATTGTGCTGGTATTACAAGTTGAAAGTAAATGTGACCGCGTCCTCAGAGCTGTGGTTAACTGTTTCTCAAAACAAAAAAGTTGCACAGAACACACAAAAAATGCATTACAATGTAGCGTTACACTCATAATAATAATAATAAAAATTATTAAAAGAAGATTGCACAAAAAAGTTATAAGGGCTCAAAGATAACCAATGGGCTTTAACATTGAGATACATACAGATACATGTCTAAAGATGCATATGTATATACGTATAAATGTCAATATATGTGTACACATATGTATTTATATGTGTATATATGTACACATACATAGAAGTGCATTAGAGCCCTTTGCAGTTAAAGGGACACTGAACCCAAATTTTTTTCTTTCGTGATTCAGATAGAGCATGCAATTTTAAGCAATTTTCTAATTTACTCCTATTATCAATTTTTCTTTGTTGTCTTGCTATCTTTATTTGAAAAAAAAGGCATCTAAGCTTTTTTATTTGTTTAGACCTCTGGACAGCACTTGTTTATTGGTGGATGAATTTATCCACCAATCAACAAAAACAACCCAGGTTGTTCACCAAAAATGGGCCGGCATCTAAACTTAAATTCTTGCATTTCAAATAAAGATACCAAGAGAATGAAGACAATTTGATAATAGGAGTAAATTAGAAAGTTGCTTAAAATTTCATGCTCTATCTGAACCACGAAAGAAAAAATTTGGGTTCAGTGTCCCTTTAAGTATATGAAAACATGAAAAAACATTTTTGATATATATATATATATTTATATATATATATATATATATATATATATATATATATTGTACCAAATACCATCATCAGATATATATTGAAATATAGATAGAACATATTCTACATTGTGCAGAACATTAGATTGTGAAATATTTATATTTTCATATCCGGTTAGCACACATGAGAATATGCGATCGGGTTTCCGCGAAAGTGACGTGTTAGTTTTTTTCCCACACTTTTTTTTTGATCCTTTGACTTTGATGGGGGAATACGTGAACATGCATGTGATATTGTAAGTTTGGCTTTTTGCACACGTCGGGGATATGCAAGAGCGTGATAACTTTTTAATTTCAATACCAGCGCAACCCAATGTGAGTAAAAAGTTTACTTCTAACACTAAATAGTGCTCCACTTGTAATCTAGCCCTTTGTATCTTCATGAATGTCTTAAAATGGGTTTCAAACTAGTTTAATAAGGAAATCACTAGCATTCAATGCAGACAATATATGCCATATCTGTTTATATGTTTCATGAAGTAACAACAAATAGAATTCTAATGCTGATTAATTACTTATGTAACCATTAAAGAAACTTATTATAATTGTTTCACACAAGCAAATAAATATCATTTCTACCTCTTGAATTGGAAAGGTTGGAGAGCTTGGTTCGGTTGTTTTAACAGGACAGACAGCCATCTGGCTCACAGCATCTTTATTCCTTTTTTTTCAATAAAAAATAAATCACATTAAAATACCAACATAATTCTTATCCACATCAAAAGTATATTTTGTATGATATTTAACAGAATCATGTATTATATATATATATATATATAGTTACATCAATACCAGGTAAGTTGATACCACATTTTACAAAGCATGGAGATTATTAGCAGTGGTGTCTTCTTATGGATTCATTCAAGTTTTTTTACACATTCAGTATACATTTAAACAACTTGTATGACAAATGTATGTTTCCTCACAACTTTTACCTTATAAATATAATCGTCACTTTTGATGGAGCACATTTTATAATTGATGAAGCATTCTGATGACTTCTTCCGTACAAAATTTGCCCATTGATCTATTAATGTAAAACAAAGTGATTTGCTATTAAAAATATCCTAATACAATATTTGTGACATTAAATTCATTAGAGCAAATGTAATTACTTATTTAAATACATCATTCTATTATGGGCTAAGAAATAAATGTTAAAATCGATAGAAAATATTGAAAATAAAAATGTGTGTGTCAATAAAATAGATAGAAATATAAAATGATGGAATTAAATTATCATAACATTTTTATAGACTTACACTTTTGCATCCATTGAAAATATACTTTTTTGTTTTCACTAAAGGCTTATTGATATAAACTTGCCTCTAATAACTCATCAGCAATCTGCAACCGGCCATCTTTGCCAGCAGCTCCATTTGGATCAATCCCCACAATGAAGACACTCATTCGTGATCGGTCTTTGTTTCCAGCGAGGCTCAAGCCCAATCCAGTCTTTCCTTTCTCCAACTCTATCATATGCAACTCTCCTGGCAGGTTTCCATAACGCTGTGATATCTTCCCTAAATGGGAAGGAAAAAAAAATTTAATTAGCCCATCATACTAATATCAGGCATACATAATTAGCTATTTGAAAAAATTGTGATAAAAATGTACTGAGGAACTCTACAAACAAAACATTTATACTACCATTTTACTGATGTAAGCTGCTGATAATGGTTATATTTAGCTGCAGATATACTAATGAGTTTTATAGCAGATGCTTGAGTTTTACCATAGAAGAATGAGAAAATACAAATGACTGAGCAAATCTGACATAGAAATAATTTCTAACAAAAACATTGAGAATATAATAAATTAGTTTTAAATTGTTGTTTTTTTTCTCTTCTATATTAAATCTCCTCATTACTGTTAAACTCTTTTTTTATTTATATACTTACTTGTTAATTAGTTCTACCATGTATTTGTTATTGTGTCATTGTCATTCCACCAGAGCAAATATAAGGGCCAATGTCAATGAGTTCCATCAGATCAAGTATAAGGGCCACTAACCACAATTTTACAGTTTGTGTACAATATCAAATGCACCACATCAAATGAACATCATGTCTGATGTCTTACATAGACCACTTTGTGTTATTTCACTTCCTTGCTACTTGAACTGATGAGTAAAGAACTGGCTATACTTTTTGGCAGTTTTCTCCTGGTTTCTTGAATATAAAATATGAAAAGTTTTTAAGTTTGCTTACGTCTTGATTTTTTTTATTTATACATGTAGCAAGTCAATCAAAGTTGCAGCAGCACCGTCAATTTTAAAAGGATTTATTAAGCCAAGTTAAACATACAACGTTTTAGACCTATTTATACGTGTCTGAGTATAATACACACAGAGTGTATCCCTATCTGGCTTATTTTTGTCTTATCATTTATCGCTCAATAGAGCAATTATTTCAGAATCTATTGTGGTGGTCAACCTATAAATGTGGTGGTCAAACTATAAGTGTGGTCTATTCCAATCGTTCAAAATCTTACCTCCCTCACTGGTTTCCCCCATGCAGCCCAAGTAGACCCATATCAATAAAGGTGGGTAGATGTCCTAACCACTGAAGAAGGTAGAAAATAAGACTTTGAAATGATTATCAAATCAAACATTTGTGCAAAGCCTTCTACTTCAACTGTTAAGAAACTGATTTATCAGTATCAATCAAATTTTTTTATACCACAGCTGAAACATATAAAGACAACAGTGGTTTAGAAAACCCGTGCCTATAACTTGATGAAGCAAAATCTTCTTGCTCACATACAAACAATATAAACTGCATAACTATTTAACTAAGGTTTCATGACTACAGGTTGGGGAAGAAGAACCAAGAGAGAGACATAACCAAATGGCTGTAAGCTCTATTGTACTTTTTTTTGTATCAGAGTATACGGAAAACAGTGAATCAGATTTCCTGAATGCTTTAGTGGTTTCCAAAAACATTTCCAAACATGTACAGAAGACAATGTTATTTCAGCACCCTTGATAGCACTTGCTTATTGGTGGCTACATTTAGCCAACCAATAAGAAAGGGTAACCCAGGTTCTGAACCAAAAATTTTAAAATAAAGATAGCAAGAGAAGGAATACAAATTGCTAATAGGAGTAAATTAGAAAGTTTCTTAAAATTGCATGTGCTATCTGAATCATTAAAAGGAAAAAAAACATAATTTATGCTTACCTGATAAATTCCTTTCTTCTGTTGTGCGATCAGTCCACGGGTCATCATTACTTCTGGGATATAACTCCTCCCCAACAGGAAATGCAAGAGGATTCACCCAGCAGAGCTGATATAGCTCCTCCCCTCTACGTCAGTCCCAGTCATTCGACCAAGAATCAACGAGAAAGGAGTAACCAAGGGTGAAGTGGTGACTGGAGTATAATTTAAAAAATATTTACCTGCCTTAAAAAACAGGGCGGGCCGTGGACTGATCGCACAACAGAAGAAAGGAATTTATCAGGTAAGCATAAATTATGTTTTCTTCTGTTATGTGCGATCAGTCCACGGGTCATCATTACTTCTGGGATACCAATACCAAAGCAAAAGTACACGGATGACGGGAGGGATAGGCAGGCTCATTATATAGAAGGAACCACTGCCTGAAGAACCTTTCTCCCAAAAATAGCCTCCGAAGAAGCAAAAGTGTCAAATTTGTAAAATTTGGAAAAAGTATGAAGCGAAGACCAAGTTGCAGCCTTGCAAATCTGTTCAACAGAGGCCTCATTCTTAAAGGCCCAAGTGGAAGCCACAGCTCTAGTGGAGTGAGCTGTAATTCTTTCAGGAGGCTGCTGTCCAGCAGTCTCATAGGCTAAACGTATTATGCTACGAAGCCAGAAAGAGAGAGAGGTAGCAGAAGCTTTTTGACCTCTCCTCTGTCCAGAATAAACGACAAACAAGGAAGAAGTTTGGCGAAAATTTTTAGTTGCCTGCAAGTAGAACTTGAGGGCACGAACTACATCCAGATTGTGTAGAAGACGTTCCTTCTTTGAAGAAGGATTTGGACACAAGGATGGAACAACAATCTCTTGATTGATATTCCTGTTAGTAACTACCTTAGGTAAGAACCCAGGTTTAGTACGCAGAACTACCTTGTCTGAGTGAAAGATCAGATAAGGAGAATCACAATGTAGGGCTGATAACTCAGAGACTCTTCGAGCCGAGGAAATAGCCATTAAAAATAGAACTTTCCACGATAACAATTTTATATCAATGGAATGAAGGGGTTCAAATGGAACACCTTGTAAAACGTTAAGAACTAAGTTTAAACTCCATGGCGGAGCAACGGCTTTAAACACAGGCTTGATCCTAGCTAAAGCTTGACAAAAAGCCTGGACGTCTGGATTTTCTGACAGACGCCTGTGCAACAAGATGGACAGAGTTGAAATCTGTCCCTTTAATGAACTAGCCGATAAACCCTTTTCTAGACCTTCTTGTAGAAAGGACAATATCCTAGGGATCCTAACCTTACTCCAGGAGTAACGTTTGGATTCGCACCAGTATAGGTATTTGCGCCATATTTTATGGTAAATCTTTCTGGTAACAGGCTTCCTAGCCTGGATCAGGGTATCAATAACCGACTCAGAAAAACCACGCTTTGATAAAATCAAGCGTTCAATTTCCAAGCAGTCAGTTTCAGAGAAGTTAGATTTTGATGTTTGAATGGACCCTGTATCAGAAGGTCCTGTCTCAGAGGTAGAGACCAAGGTGGACAGGATGACATGTCCACTAGATCTGCATACCAAGTCCTGCGTGGCCATGCAGGCGCTATTAGAATCACAGATGCTCTCTCTTGTTTGATTTTCGCAATCAATCGAGGAAGCAGCGGGAAGGGTGGAAACACATAAGCCATCCCGAAGTTCCAAGGTGCTGTCAAAGCATCTATCAGAACCGCTTCCGGATCCCTGGATCTGGACCCGTAGTGAGGAAGTTTGGCGTTCTGGCGAGACGCCATGAGATCTATCTCTGGTTTGCCCCAACGTCGAAGTATTTGGGCAAAAATCTCCGGATGAAGTTCCCACTCTCCCGGATGAAAAGTCTGGCGACTCAAGAAATCCGCCTCCCAGTTCTCCACTCCCGGGATGTGGATTGCTGACAGGTGGCAAGAGTGAGACTCTGCCCAGCGAATTATCTTTGATACTTCCATCATTGCTAGGGAGCTTCTTGTCCCTCCCTGATGGTTGATGTAAGCTACAGTCGTGATATTGTCCGACTGAAACCTGATGAACCCCTGAGTTGTTAATTGGGGCCAAGCTAGAAGGGCATTGAGAACTGCCCTCAATTCCAGAATGTTTATTGGAAGGAGACTCTCCTCCTGATTCCATAATCCCTGAGTCTTCAGAGAATTCCAGACAGCGCCCCAACCTAATAGGCTGGCGTCTGTTGTTACGATTGTCCAGTCTGGCCTGCTGAATGGCATCCCCCTGGACAGGTGTGGCCGATAAAGCCACCATAGAAGAGAATTTCTGGTCTCTTGATTCAGATTCAGGGTAGGGGACAAATCTGAGTAATCCCCATTCCACTGACTTAGCATGCACAATTGCAGCGGTCTGAGGTGTAGGCGTGCAAAAGGTACTATGTCCATTGCCGCTACCATTAAGCCGATCACCTCCATGCATTGAGCCACTGACGGGTGTTGAATGGAATGAAGGACACGGCATGCATCCTGAAGCCTTGTTAACCTGTCTTCTGTCAGGTAAATCTTCATTTCTACAGAATCTATAAGAGTCCCCAAGAATGGAACTCTTGTGAGAGGAAAAAGAGAACTTTTCTTTTCGTTCACTTTCCATCCATGCGACCTTAGAAATGCCAGAACTAACTCTGTATGAGACTTGGCAGTTTGAAAGCTTGAAGCTTGTATTAGAATGTCGTCTAGGTACGGAGCTACCGAAATCCCTCGCGGTCTTAGTACCGCCAGAAGGGCGCCCAGAACCTTTGTGAAGATTCTTGGGGCCGTAGCCAATCCGAATGGAAGAGCTACAAACTGGTAGTGCCTGTCTAGGAAGGCAAACCGTAGATACCGTTGATGATCTTTGTGAATCGGTATGTGAAGGTAAGCATCTTTTAAATCCACTGTGGTCATGTACTGACCTTTTTGGATCATAGGTAAGATTGTCCGAATAGTTTCCATTTTGAACGATGGAACTCTTAGGAATTTGTTTAGAATCTTTAAATCTAAGATTGGCCTGAAAGTTCCCTCTTTTTTGGGAACCACAAACAGGTTTGAGTAGAACCCTTGTCCTTGTTCCGACCGCGGAACTGGATGGATCACTCCCATTAACAACAGATCTTGTACACAGCGTAGAAACGCTTCTTTCTTTATCTGGTTTGTTGACAACCTTGACAGATGAAATCTCCCTTTTGGGGGAAATAATTTGAAGTCTAGAAGGTATCCCTGAGATATGATCTCCAGCGCCCAGGGATCCTGAACATCTCTTGCCCAGGCCTGAGCGAAGAGAGAAAGTCTGCCCCCCACTAGATCCGGTCTCGGATCGGGGGCTCTCGGTTCATGCTGTCTTTGGGGCAGCAGCAGGTTTCCTGGTCTGTTTGCCCTTATTCCAGGACTGGTTAGGTTTCCAGCCTTGTCTGTAACGAGCAACAGCTCCTTCCTGTTTTGGTGCAGTGGAGGTTGACGCTGCTCCAGGTTTGAAATTCCGAAAGGAACGAAAATTAGACTGTCTAGCCTTAGCTTTGGCTTTGTCTTGAGGTAGGGCGTGGCCCTTACCTCCTGTAATGTCAGCGATAATTTCTTTCAACCCGGGCCCAAATAAAGACTGCCCCTTGAAAGGTATATTAAGTAATTTAGACTTAGAAGTAACATCAGCTGACCAGGATTTTAGCCACAGTGCTCTACGTGCCTGTATGGCGAATCCAGAGTTCTTAGCCGTAAGTTTAGTTAAATGTACTACGGCCTCCGAAATGAATGAATTGGCTAGTTTAAGGACTCTAAGCCTGTCCATAATGTCGTCTAGCGTAGACGAACTAAGGTTCTCTTCCAGAGACTCAATCCAAAATGCTGCCGCAGCCGTAATCGGCGCGATACATGCAAGGGGTTGCAATATAAAACCTTGTTGAACAAACATTTTCTTAAGGTAACCCTCTAATTTTTTATCCATTGGATCTGAAAAAGCACAGCTATCCTCCACCGGGATAGTGGTACGCTTAGCTAAAGTAGAAACTGCTCCCTCCACCTTAGGGACCGTTTGCCATAAGTCCCGAGTAGTGGCGTCTATTGGAAACATCTTTCTAAATATTGGAGGGGGTGAGAACGGCACACCGGGTCTATCCCACTCCTTAGTAACAATTTCAGTTAATCTCTTAGGTATAGGAAAAACGTCAGTACTCGCCGGTACCGCAAAGTATTTATCCAACCTACACATTTTCTCTGGTATTGCAACGGTGTTACAATCATTGAGAGCTGCTAAGACCTCCCCTAGTAATGCACGGAGGTTCTCCAATTTAAATTTAAAATTTGAAATATCTGAATCCAATCTGTTTGGATCAGAACCGTCACCCACAGAATGAAGCTCTCCGTCCTCATGCTCTGCAAGCTGTGACGCAGTATCAGACATGGCCCTAGTATTGTCAGCGCACTCTGTTCTCACCCCAGAGTGATCACGCTTGCCTCTTAGTTCTGGTAATTTAGACAAAACTTCAGTCATAACAGTAGCCATATCATGTAATGTTATCTGTAATGGCCGCCCAGATGTATTAGGCGCCATAATATCACTCACCTCCCGGGCGGGAGATGCAGGTACTGCCGCGTGAGGCGAGTTAGTCGGCATAACTCTTCCCTCGCAGTTTGGTGAAATTTGTTCACATTGTACAAATTGACTTTTATTTAAAGTAGCATCAATACAGTTAGTACATAAATTTCTATTGGGCTCCACCTTGGCATTGGAACAAATGACACAGATATTCTCTGAGTCAGACATGTTTAACACACTAGCAATAACTTGCAACCTGGTTATAATCTTTTTTAGCAAAAACGTACTGTGCCTCAAAGAGGTACTTTAACGATTAAATGACAGTTGAGATAATGAACTGAAACAGTTATAGCATCAAGTTTAAAATAACACAACTTTTAGCAAAGGTTTGTTCCCATTAGTAAATAACTAAATTTGACATAAAAAATTATAGAGTAACGTTTTTATTCACAGTCAATAACAATTCTCACAGCTCTGCTGAGAGAATGTACCTCCCTTCAAAGAAGTTTGAAGACCCCTGAGATCTGTCAGTGAACCGGATCATGCAGGAAATATAATAGTAGCTGACTGGAATTTTTTGATGCGTAGCAAAAGAGCGCCAAAACGGCCCCTCCCTCTCACACACAGCAGTGAGGAGAAACGAAACTGTCACAATTTAAAGCAGACAACTGCCAAGTGGAAAATAATGCCCAAACATTTATTTACTCAGTACCTCAGCAATGTAAACGATTCTACATTCCAGCAAAAACGTTTAACATGACAATATTTATTAAAAGGATTAGTGACCTTTAACAGAGTAGTTCCGGTGAAAAACCATTCCCAGAATACTGAAGTGTATACATACATGTCATTATAACGGTATAGCAGGATTTTTTCATCAATTCCATTCAGAAAATAAAAACTGCTACATACCTCAATGCAGATTCATCTGCCCGCTGTCCCCTGATCTGAAGCCTTTACCTCCCTCAGATGGCCGAGAACAGCAATATGATCTTAACTACTCCGGTTAAAATCATAGTAATAAACTCTGGTAGATTCTTCTTCAAACTCTGCCAGAGAAGTAATAACACGCTCCGGTGCTATTGTAAAATAACAAACTTTTGATTGAAGTCATAAAAACTAAGTATAATCACCATAGTCCTCTCACACATCCTATCTAGTCGTTGGGTGCAAGAGAATGACTGGGACTGACGTAGAGGGGAGGAGCTATATCAGCTCTGCTGGGTGAATCCTCTTGCATTTCCTGTTGGGGAGGAGTTATATCCCAGAAGTAATGATGACCCGTGGACTGATCGCACATAACAGAAGAAATTGTGTTTAGTATCCCTTTTAAAGAGACATTTTAGTGCCAAAAGATGGTGAGGACAAAGAAAAGGAGTTCTGTCCTGCTGGTCAGAAGATACAAAATGATTAAGATTTCTCAACTAAACTTTAGGTAAGAAAAATTTAAAAAAAACAACATAGTTTGGTGTTGGGAAGGAAATTTGGAGTATGATAAGGAAGGATGAGAAGAGATTGTGTAGAGAGGATGTCACAGGGAATTATGTGGGAGGGTGGTGTTATTTTTATGATTCTGCAGCGCTGCCCATGGGTACAAGGATAAAAGTACAACGGAGAAACAATAAAATAAAAGACACAATTTTACAGACAAATACAGGAGGAATTAAGGGTCCTATTCCCGTGGGAACTTACAATCTAGATGGGTAGGAGGATGGGAAACAGGAGGTGGGGACTGCAAAGATGAGAATGATATTAGTGAGGAAATAAATGAGGGCAACTGGTAGGTTAGTAAAGTTAATTTGTTACTTATTTGGAGATAGGCTTCCCTGAACAAAAAGGTCTTTAGGGAACGTTTAAAGGAGGAGAGGTTAGGGGAGAGTCTGACAGTTCGAGGAAGTGCGTTTCAGAGGGTTAGTGCCGCACTAGAGAAGTCCTGTAGTCTAGCATAAAAGGAGGTGATGGTAGAGGACGCAAGGAGCAGATCATTGTTGGATCTTAGGGGGCGGGCTGGAGTATATTTGTTGATGAGTGAGGACAGGTAGGGTGGGGCAGCATTAGTGATTGTTTTATAGGTCAGGGTGAGAATTTTGAATTTAATTCTGCTGTGAATGGGGAGCCAGTGAAGGGACTCACAGAGAGGTGCAGCAGAAACAGAGTGTCGAGAGAGGTCGCCTAACAGATGCATTTAGGATGGATTGAAGGGGAGAGAGGCGGGAGAGAGGGAGGCCAGATAGCAAGTTATTACAGTACTCAAGCTGTGAAGTTACCAAGGAGTGGATTAGCAGTTTAGTAATTTCATCACTCAGAAACGGACGAATTTTGGAGATATTGCGTAGGTGGTTACGACAGGATGAAGAGAGCAATTGGATGTTGGGAATTAAGCACAGATTTGAGTCAAGTGTGACTCCGAGGCAGCAGACTTGGGGTGATGGGGAGATAGTGGTGCCGCCAACAGTGATGGAAAAATTAGAAACTGTAGTAGAGTTAGAGGGGGTTTAGAAGTAGTTCGGTCTTGGACATGTTTCTTTTTAGGTAGGTGGTGAGAGGCCATCCAGGAGGAAATGGCAGATAAGCCGTCGCTGATGTGAGGATTAACAGAAAGAGAGAGTGTAGGGGTGGAAAGGTAGATCAGGGTATCATCAGCATAGAGGTGGTAGTTGAAGCCATAGCTGTTGATAAGTTTACCCAGTGAAGAAGTGTAAATAGAGAAGAGTAGAGGACCCAGGACAGAGCATTAAGGTACTCCATCAGACAGAGGCAATGGAGAGGAGGAGTCAACAGCAAAAGAGACGGAGAAGCATCTGTTGGAGAGATAAGTGTGAATCCAGGAGAGGGCAGTGTCACAGAGCCCAAGAGATCTGAAAGTCCGTAGGAGAAGGGGATGGTCAACAGTGTCAAGGCCGCAGAAAGGTCAAGTTAGATGAGTATAGAGTAGTATCCTTTGTTTTTAGCAGAAAACAGAATTTATGCTTAACTGATAAATTACTTTCTCCAACGGTGTGTCCGGTCCACGGCGTCATCCTTACTTGTGGGATATCTCTTCCCCAACAGGAAATGGCAAAGAGTCCCAGCAAAGCTGGCCATATAGTCCCTCCTAGGCTCCGCCCACCCCAGTCATTCGACCGACGGACAGGAGGAAATATATATAGGAGAAACCATATGGTACCGTGGTGACTGTAGTTAGAGAAAATAATTCATCAGACCTGATTAAAAAACCAGGGCGGGCCGTGGACCGGACACACCGTTGGAGAAAGTAATTTATCAGGTAAGCATAAATTCTGTTTTCTCCAACATTGGTGTGTCCGGTCCACGGCGTCATCCTTACTTGTGGGAACCAATACCAAAGCTTTAGGACACGGATGAAGGGAGGGAGCAAATCAGGTTACCTAAACGGAAGGCACCACGGCTTGCAAAACCTTTCTCCCAAAAATAGCCTCCGAAGAAGCAAAAGTATCAAATTTGTAAAATTTGGCAAAAGTGTGCAGTGAAGACCAAGTCGCTGCCTTACATATCTGGTCAACAGAAGCCTCGTTCTTGAAGGCCCATGTGGAAACCACAGCCCTAGTGGAGTGAGCTGTGATTCTTTCAGGAGGCTGCCGTCCGGCAGTCTCATAAGCCAATCGGATGATGCTTTTAAGCCAAAAGGAAAGAGAGGTAGAAGTCGCTTTTTGACCTCTCCTTTTACCAGAATAAACAACAAACAAGGAAGATGTTTGTCTGAAATCTTTTGTAGCCTCTAAATAGAATTTTAGAGCACGGACTACGTCCAAATTGTGTAACAAACGTTCCTTCTTTGAAACTGGATTCGGACATAAAGAAGGTACAACTATCTCCTGGTTAATATTTTTGTTAGAAACAACCTTAGGAAGAAAACCAGGCTTAGTACGCAAAACCACCTTATCTGCATGGGCAACGGCAAAGAGAATGACTGGGGTGGGCGGAGCCTAGGAGGGACTATATGGCCAGCTTTGCTGGGACTCTTTGCCATTTCCTGTTGGGGAAGAGATATCCCACAAGTAAGGATGACGCCGTGGACCGGACACACCAATGTTGGAGAAAGGATATCGTTAGCAACCTTGGTGAGGGCAGTCTCAGTTGAGTTTGGGGAACGGAAGCCAGATTGCAGGGGGTCGAGCAGTGAGTTGGAAGTAGATTGCAGGGGGTCGAGCAGTGTTTGTTGTAGTAGAAATCATGTATAGAAAGCTGATGTTTGTTGGGGGCTACCAAGATGGGACAGGGTCATACAAAGAGATTGGATCAGAGATAGTCAGTTTTTCTTTATTGTAGTGGAAAGAGTGTGTCTCAGCAAAAATTAGAAACTTCATTGGGTAAAGGGATTTAGTAAACAGCAGATAGTGTTTCATTATAGTGGGGGGGGGCAGGGGCAGAGACAGTTAAATATTAATTTAATTGAGGGTTGCTTGGTGGAGTTAATGATGTGCATAGGACGCAGTCCTTTGGTTTGAGGGTAAAGTATCACTGCACTATTTATAGGGACAGTAAACACCTTGCAATTACAAGACATTGTTGTTGCTATAGAGTGACATATCAGCCAAGTATGATCATTTTTAAAACAAATTAACATTATTTTTACAGCAATCGTTTATAAATTGCCACACTATATCCACCAATTGCTTTATTTGTTTGTCTTCATATCTAACTTACTCCAGCTGTAGCCAAATTCATCTTCTTTTTCATGTTCTCCTGAGGACATAGAAGTACTATCAGAGCCAACTGATGACAATGCTGAAGGAGCCAAAACAGTAGCCTTTTCGGTCTCCGAATCAGAATTACTGGAAGACTGGAGGATAAAGAAAATAAAATGAAAAAGGGAACATAAAGTTTATAGGATTTTTGTTTATTATATACATTGCAACATCTAGCTTATGATCAGTTATGAAAACTGGTTTCCCCAAAAAGTTATATAGTATATAGTATAGTATATAGTTCAATTGTGATTTACTGAACTCTAGCTGTCACCAGAACATGCAAAGACAAAATACAAGGTAAAGAAATGAGACATTTTGGAAATATCTGCAAGCAAATAATATGATGAAATCATGCTATTCCAGATATATGACAATTCCATTTACATTACAACAGTATTATCTGCTGTGGTTCTATTTGTTTAGTATCATTTTTTATTTATTTAATTAAATTACACACTCCATGAACTTATAAGTAATGATCATGTGACCAGTATATATAGTTATCTCATTGTCAGCCTCTTCTGGCCATTTCACTTTAAACAATCCATTGTTAACACTAGAGAAGTGAGTTACCGGGAGAAGGGGCTTGAACAGAGCTCCTTATCTCTCCCAAAAATAATAGGATACTTTTATTCTAGTTTTAATCCAGGAAAAAAAGAAAATTCAAGGTGATCGATTTAAGATTCTAAATACTCCCAGTCTAGGAGCCTGTCATCAGTTTTTCAAGATAACCATTTGAGCACCATCACACAGCATGATTAAAATTATAAATGGCACAAAAAATATGTAACAGTTCCATGAAAGAATTGGTAAATTTAGATCAATGTTTTCAAACACTGAAAAAAAGTTTGGAAAATCCTGTAATCTGAGATTACTGAAGAGGGCAACGCAACTTGATTTCATAGTCACAACTCAAAGATATCTTCCTGGTACTATATAATATATGAAAAATAAAAAACAGTGACAGGATAGAAATTACTTTTCTCCAGAGAAACTATTATCTCTCCAGATCAGGCCTCCCAATCCCATCAGAGCTGTGAGGATCTTGGAGAATTCACTGTAGATAGCTGCATGTCCAAAGAGAACAGCACCAATTGTAAAATAACTCAAAATATCAAAACGTGTAAAACAGCACAAACGTAAATATGAATACATACACCTCTCCAATAACCATATGTTGCCCTTATTCAGCAGTTTGGGGTAAAAACTGTAGGAACTTTATCCTGATCAGACAAATCATCACCTACTATTTAGGTCTAGGTTTAACTAAAAACACCAGTCTTTTCTTAGAAAAAACAAAATTACTTCATTATAAACCATTTTTCCAATTATCTGAGGTAACATGGGTAATGACATAGTTAATCCATCATACGCTGTACCAGCTGGTAAAAATATGCAGTCTTGTGAGCGTCTATGGACATTCAAAACATCCACTGAAATGTATCATGTGCTTGTTTAAAACTTTTCAAGATAACCTTTGAAATATGGCAGTGCTAGAAATAGAAGATCCCATTACCAAATGGGAATGATGATGATAGTTGATGTGATGACGTTATCCTTATTAGGGTTTCCTCAGTTGATTGTTTTTTTAGAGTTATAGATTGTCAGTTGGAAGAGTTTTCTTCTGTATGAGTCATCGTATTATACTTTTCAAGATTCAGAGATCTTTTAATGATGACTTTAGCTAGCTTATAAACTGGGGAATGATAAAACAGGACTTACACTGAGTGAGACCCATAGTTCTTTAAAAGGCTACTGAAAAATTACAGAATCTGGCTGTGAGCTTTAATTAGTCAATTACCACATGGATTAGTGGCATGTGCTATAATAAAGGATTCCAGAGAATAATTGAATGAGATATAATCTGTTCATATCCACAGTATTATGTTTCTGCATTAGTAGCAACACCTATCAAATTACCATACAAAATGGAATGGGATTAGAGAATAAAATATAGGGAAATCACACAAAAATCACGATGCAATACTCAGAGACAGTACCCTAAACAAGATGTCTTGTACAGACCACAAAATCCAAATGTTATGTAGGAGGTAGCTAGCTGGACTCCTCAGCTGGATGTAGTAGTAGTCATGAAGATTAGAGGGAAATCGTTACCAGTATCAAAGAAAAGGAAACACTTTCATAGTGTTTCCTTTATTAACCAAAGTCACCATATATTCCAGGCAATTGGAACTTAACTGCACAACAAATTTCCAGTATAACCAGGCCATCAGAATATCATAATGACAGGCTCCATGAAAGACCTTATGAACATGACACAAGTGGTTACTCACTAGCAAATGAAGATGTTAAGTTAAAATATTAACAAAATGCAGGTTATTTTGGACCATTAGATTAATCTCTGTCGAAATTTGCTACCACATTACTGCGCATGCGCACATGTACTACGTCACCCCATTCATGAGGAATGCTGGACAAAATTTTCTTAACCATTGAAATTTGCTACCTAATGATGCATGCATGCTTTTAATTATGTAATCACGCTCTATACATTCTATGTGGAGTGTGATTAGTAATTGTGTGCATGCACATATGGAGGTTGCAAATCTCGATGGGGTAGCAAAAATCGACAGAACAAAAATTACTAAAAAACATACAGCTAGATTACGAGTTTTCAGCGCTATAGGGAAATTAACGACCGCCACAAAAGCGGCATTAATTCAGCTCCCTATAGTGCCGCTATTACAAGTTTGTAAAAAGCGCTGCTTTGACGTGCTTGTGTACGATTTCCCCATAGACATCAATGGGGAGAGCCGACAAAAAAGAAGCCTAACACCTGCGATCGCGGAGACAAAAGCTCCATAACGTAGCCCCATTGATGTCTATGGGGAAAGAAAATCCAAGATGGAGTCCTTTACATTTCTATTGGCTGAAAGATTTCTATAAGCCAATAGGAATTAAAGGGGAAAAAATCCTATTGGCTGTTGCAATCAGCCAATATGATTGAGCTCTCATTCTATAGGCTGATTGGAACAGCCAATAGGATTTTTTACCCTTTAATTCCTATTGGCTGATAGAAATCTTTCAGCTAATAGGAATGTAAGGGATGCCATTTTGGATGATGTCACTTAAAGGGAAACTCATTTTCCAACGACGATCGTAAGAAGAGGATGCTCCGCGCCGGATGTCTTGAAGATGGACCCGTTCTGCGCCAAATGGATGAAGATAGAAGATGACGTCTGTATGAGGACTCGGCTGGATGAGGATGGATGTACGGACTTCGATAACTGTAAATGGATCGTCGGGGGTTAGCGTTAGGTTTTTCTAAGGGTTTTTTGGGTGTTTTTTTTTTTAGCTTAGGGTTTGGGCAATGTAAAAGAGCTAAATGCCCTTTTCAGGGCAATGGTTAGCTTAGGTTTATTTAGATAGGTTTTTATTTGGGGGGGGTTGGTTGGTTGGGTGGTGGGTTTTACTGTTGGGGGTGTTTGTATTCTTTTTTACAGGTAAAAGAGCTGATATCTTTGGGGCAATGCCCTACAAAAGGCACTTTTAAGGGCCATTGGCAGTTTAGTGTAGGCTACGTTTTCTTTTTATTGGGGGGGTTATTTTGATAGGGCTATTAGATTAGGAGTAATTCGTTTTTATTTTTGATAATTTCGTTTTTATTTTTTGTAATTTAGTGGGGTTTTTTTTTGTAATTTAGAAAATTGTATTTTAATAACTTAATTTTATTGTAATGTTAGTTTTTAGTGTAAGGCAGGTAACTTTGTATTTATTTCAACTAGTTAGCTAGTAAAAAGTTAATAACTATTTACTAACTAGTCTACCTAGTTAAAATAAATACAAACTTACCTGTGAAATATAAATAAAACCTAAGATAGCTACAATATAACTATTAGATATATTGTAGCTAGCTTAGGTTTTATTTCACAGGTAAGTATGTATTTAGTTTTAAATAGGAATTATTTAGGTAATAATGTTAAGGTTTATTTAGCTTTATTTTAATTATATTCAAGTTAGAGGGTGTTAGGCTTAGGGTTACGTTAGGGGTTAATATATTTATGTAGAGTTAGTGATGTGGGAGGTCAGAGGTTTAGGCATTAATAATTTATTTTAGTATATTTCGTTGTGGGGGGCTTGCGGTTTAGGGGTTAATAAATTTTTATAGCGGTGGTGTGTGCGGATGGCAGATTAGGGGTTAATAATATTTAAATAATGTTTGCAATGTGGGAGGGCGGCGGTTTAGGGGTTAATAGGTTTATTATAGTGGCGACGATGTCGGGGAGCGGCGGAATAGGAGTTAATAATTTTATTTAGTGGTGGCGATGTCCAGAGCGGCAGATTAGGGTTAATACATTTATTTTAGTGTTTGTGATGCGGGAGGGCCTCGGTTTAGGGGTTAATAGGTAGTTTATGGGTGTTAGTGTACTTTTTAACACTTTAGTAAAGAGTTTTATGCGAAAGCTTTGTAACTTAAAACTCATAACTACTGACTTTAGATGGCGGTATGAATCTTGTGGTTATAGAGTGTACCGCTCAATTTTTGGTCTCCCAGGCAAACTCGTAATACCGGCACTATGGAAGTCTCATTGAAAAAGGACTTTTTAAAAAGTGCAGTACTGACGTTGCGTCAAGGCCAAAAAGGTGTGTGCGGTACACCTATACCTACAAGACTAATAGCAGTGTTAGGGAAAAAGCAGCGTTATGAAGCATAACGCTGCTTTTTCACTCATAATGCCAAACTCGTAATCTAGCTGATAAAAAACAAAAGAGGGCACAAAGCTATTACTCTAACACCTCTCTATAAAGGTATATTTTGAAGTGGAAGAGAATAAATTAAACGGCTTGCTATTTTGTTTATGTTCTTATATCCTAAGTTTATAAAAGCTCAATAACTTGAATTTACTAATGAATGTCTTGTTACATCATGGATGGTCTTCAGTTTAAAAAAAAGATTCAGCTTAAATTAAAAATTTCAATTTTTGATTTTTATTGGAAAACATAAATGCGAATTAATAAAAGGTGGAGCTTCAGAAATGCGATTTGATGCTAAATGTAGAATCATTAAAAAAGTGATTGGGAGTCACTCAGTTACTTCATTAACAGGTCAATAAAAACAAACATATTTTTTTAATTTGCATTCTAAATTGTGGTAATGCCTTTACAGAAAATATCTTAAAGGAATGTGAACAAAGGTCTAAAAACAGCTCTGGCTTGGCAGTGAGCAATAGCTCCATGATGAAGGGGTTAAAAAATATACTTTTTTCAAAAATAATTTAAGATTGGATGGTACAAAGCCTAAATATACCACTTCCGCAATTGTTTGATACTGGTGCTTGTGTCCCTTTGAAACACATTATAAAAACCCGTTACCATAAAAATGAACACAATTAAATGGAAACATAAAAAACATTTATGATACAAAAACATCATATAATTTGCATTGTCTTTAGCCATCTGTTGTAAAGGTACTTAAATAATACAGAGAAATCTTAAATATTAATTTTATATCATATTTATTCTTTGTTTATATAAAAATGAGTAAAAAATGATGATTGTTTAGCTTGTATAGCCAACTGTAAGAAAAAAAATATACTTTGTTCAAAAATAGACATCAGCCAAGACAATACAAAAAGTACTTAGTCGGTGGAGGTAGAACATGAGGAAATGGCACCACACGGTATCACCACAAATGCACTACACACTGATGAAACATGCTTAAGATTTAGATACTGCTTCTAGCTGACAAACCTTAAATGGTGTGGGAGCAAAGGGGTTAGTTGGGGAGCAACGAAAGGCAATCCTAACAGGATTCATTGTGTCCTATGGTGACAAAAACAAAGTTGCACACTGAGAAAGATGGTAAATAGGTACATTTTACACTAGTTTACAAATGATTGAATAAATAACTGTATATAACTATTTTCAATCTAGTGGGCACATTGAAAAACGACTTTAGACTTTTGTATTGATTTATTTACAAATATTTAAACTTTTATCTTCAATTATATTCTGTATATTTTAGACAGCAGAAAGTTATCTTCATAAATAGATAATCAATCAATTGCCAACTATGGGCTAGATTATGAATAGGGCCCTATATAGCTCTAGATGAAGGCTTCTTGCGCTCGTATTACAAACAACATTGCGATCACGTTAACGTCTTCTCCCATAGAAGTCAGAGAGAAAACTGAAAACCCCCAAAAAAGTAACACCTATACTTGCATGCTAACCCGACAGGAGCTATGAAAAATTGCACATTACAATGTTCTTCACATACAGAAGGTACTTATTATTGTAAATACATATTTCTATATATATCTACATATACCTATACCTGTACATCTATTCCCATAGATATTTAGATATGTATTTTACATGAATAGTATCAAATATATAAAGAAATATATATTTAATAATAAAAAGTACATTATTTTCTATGTGAAGAACATAGGAATATAAAATATGCGTTTTGCCCATTGGGTTTCACGATTATTTAGTTTTAACGTGGTCGGGTTAGTGTATATAAAAACTTAAGGTGCATTATTGAAATATTACATATATAATATTAAAAAAATAAATAAAAAAAATGATTACACATAATGTAAAAATATAGATATATTCTTTGGATTATTTAGAATATTTTACAGTATGTTTAAAATGTTTTAATAATATTTATAATTTTTTTTTAACATTTTACATATAATATTTCAATAACGCACATTACTACATTTCCATTTGCGCTAACCTGACCATGTTAAATCTAAATCTCACATTTTACATTCCTATGTTCTTAACATAAAAAAGCAATGTACTTTTTATTATTAAATATATATTTCTATATATATATATCTGATACTGTTCATGTAAAATACATATCTATACCTATTGTAAGAATATATAACCAATCTGCCTCCATTTTGTCATTTTTGCATTATGTATCTTGTCAGCATTTCTAAACTAACACTGAACTATTGTGTTTCTCAATATATTTGCTTTTGTTATTCCCAACCTTAGTCTACTGATATTTGTTCTTGTGGAATAACCATGCCTGCTAGTATCAACATGGCATATATGTACAAAGGTAGTCAGAGGCGCACTAGTACTGTCCATGGGGTTCTTCAGTAACGGTAGAGTAGGAGAGCAGGGTTACGGCAAAAATCTCCAGATGCTGGGGGCGGCGTACTCGTCAATACTGCCAGAAAACAATACAGACCACAGTATCCCCCCGCACTCAGAGAACACAAGCCGAACATCCGATAAGATAAAATTTAATTTATTGTGAACATTGTTAAAAACGTGGTTCAAATCATAAGCGTAACAGGTGAGCTGCTTACAGGTAAACAGAGGCTCCACGGCCGTGGACTAAGGTTGAGAATAACAAAAGCAAATATATTGAAAAACACAATACTTCAGTGTTAGCTTAGAAATGCTGACAATATACAAAATGTATCTTTATATATTTCTTGCTATCGTATACTAAGGCTGAATGTCTACAGTTTTCTTGCCTTTTACATAAACAATTATTTGTCTCAAGTGTTGTTATTTTCCACTGAGTATATTGCAATAAGGGGGCATGTATGAAAACCCTCTGTGTCAATTGACAATGTATGTCATGTAAACTATATAACCGCATTGTGGGCGGTGTTATACTTCATTTGTGTGGGCTGTTCCCAAGATCTTGCATCAGGTGCAATGCTCTGCTTCAGCTGAGGTTAGAATACTTAAGAGGTTAGAATACTTGTTGGTGATTAGGAGTATCCAGCCTCGGTAAGTTCCCCTAACACCTATATATCTATAGGAAGAATAGATATACAGGTATAGGTGTATATAAATATATATATAACACAACAACATTTTAAATTAGGGTGAGGTAAAAGGTGAGTTTAAAATCCTCCACTAAACACAAAATATAGAGAAAATAACTCATTGTGTAGTTCATTAACAAATCTAGACAGGCCAGTAGGCCTGTTTTTCCCACAGAAAACCTCTGGAATACACTGTTTCCAATGCAGCAAGGAATTCTGGGTAAGATATGCAAATTAGGTTCACAATGACACACCTTTTTACTTCATATCTCCTTTTCAGCAGATTCTCTTTACGCCAAGGTATCGCTGTTCACACAGCTTATAAACTTAGCTAGGGTTAAAGCAGTGATTCATAACTATCCCAGGACAGACTGTTTAGTGGTTTTTGCCACTCATCAGCTGGGAGAAAGTTTGAATCACTGCTGAGTGAAGTTGTTTCCGGGCAAAACACAACAACATTTTAAATTAGGATGAGGTAAAAAGTGAGTTTAAAATCCTCCACTACGCACAAAATATAGAGAAAATAACTCATTGTGTAGTTCATTAACAAATCTAGACAGGCCAGTAGGCCTGTTTTTCCCACAGAAAACCTCTGGAATACACTGTTTCCAATGCAGCAAGGAATTCTGGGTAAGATATGCAAATTAGGTTCACAATGACACACCTTTTTACTTCATGTCTCCTTTCCAGCAGAATTGCTGTTCACACAGCTTATAAGCTTAGTTAGGGTTAAAGCAGTGATTCATAACTATCCCAAGACAGACTGTTTCATGGTTTTTGCCACTCATCAGCTGGGAGAAAGTTTGAATCACTGCTGAGTGAAATTGTTTCCTGGCAAAACACAATAACATTTTAAATTAGGGTGAGGTAAAAGGTGAGTTTAAAATCCTCCCAGCTGATGAGTGGCAAAAACTACAAAACAGTCTGTCCTGGGATAGTTATGAATCACTGCTTTAACCCTAGCTAAGCTTATAAGCTGTGTGAACAGCGATGCTTTAGCGTAAAGGGAATCTGCTGAAAAGCAGACATGAAGTAAAAACATAATTTATGCTTACCTGATAAATTCCTTTCTTCTGTTGTGTGATCAGTCCACGGGTCATCATTACTTCTGGGATATTATCTGCTCCCCTACAGGAAGTGCAAGAGGATTCACCCAGCAGAGTTGCTATATAGCTCCTCCCCTCTACGTCACCTCCAGTCATTCGACCAAAGACCAACGAGAAAGGAGAAGCCAAGGGTGTAGTGGTGACTGGATTATAATTTAAAAAATGTTTACCTGCCTTAAAAAACAGGGCGGGCCGTGGACTGATCACACAACAGAAGAAAGGAATTTATCAGGTAAGCATAAATTATGTTTTCTTCTGTTATGTGTGATCAGTCCACGGGTCATCATTACTTCTGGGATACCAATACCAAAGCAAAAGTACACGGATGACGGGAGGGATAGGCAGGCTCATTATACAGAAGGAACCACTGCCTGAAGAACCTTTCTCCCAAAAATAGCCTCCGAAGAAGCAAAAGTGTCAAATTTGTAAAATTTGGAAAAAGTATGAAGCGAAGACCAAGTTGCAGCCTTGCAAATCTGTTCAACAGAGGCCTCATTCTTAAAGGCCCAAGTGGAAGCCACAGCTCTAGTAGAATGAGCTGTAATTCTTTCAGGAGGCTGCTGTCCAGCAGTCTCATAGGCTAAACGAATTATGCTACGAAGCCAGAAGGAGAGAGAGGTAGCCGAAGCCTTATGACCTCTCCTCTGACCAGAGTACACGACAAACAGGGAAGACGTTTGTCGAAAATCCTTAGTTGCCTGCAAGTAGAACTTGAGGGCACGAACTACATCCAGATTGTGTAGAAGACGTTCCTTCTTTGAAGAAGGATTTGGACACAAGGATGGAACAACAATCTCTTGATTGATATTCCTGTTAGTGACTACCTTAGGTAAGAACCCAGGTTTAGTACGCAGAACTACCTTGTCTGAGTGAAAGATCAGATAAGGAGAATCACAATGTAAGGCTGATAATTCAGAGACTCTTCGAGCCGAGGAAATAGCCATTAAAAATAGAACTTTCCAAGATAACAATTTTATATCAATGGAATGAAGGGGTTCAAACGGAACGCCCTGTAAAACGTTAAGAACTAAGTTTAAACTCCATGGCGGAGCAACAGTTTTAAACACAGGCTTGATCCTAGCTAAAGCCTGACAAAATGCCTGGACGTCTGGATTTTCTGACAGACGCTTATGTAACAAGATGGACAGAGCTGAGATCTGTCCCTTTAATGAGCTAGCCGATAAACCCTTTTCTAAACCTTCTTGTAGAAAGGACAATATCCTAGGAATCCTAACCTTACTCCAGGAGTAATCTTTGGATTCACACCAGTATAGGTATTTACGCCATATTTTATGGTAAATCTTTCTAGTAACAGGCTTCCTAGCCTGTATCAGGGTATCAATAACCGACTCAGAAAAACCACGTTTTGATAAAATCAAGCGTTCAATTTCCAAGCAGTCAGCTTCAGAGAAGTTAGATTTTGATGTTTGAATGGACCCTGTATCAGAAGGTCCTGTCTTAGAGGTAGAGACCAAGGCGGACAGGATGACATGTCCACTAGATCTGCATACCAAGTCCTGCGTGGCCATGCAGGTGCTATTAGAATCACTGATGCTCTCTCCTGTTTGATTTTGGCAATCAATCGAGAAGGCAGCGGGAAGGGTGGAAACACATAAGCCATCCTGAAGTTCCAAGGTGCTGTCAAAGCATCTATCAGAACCGCTCCCGGATCCCTGGATCTGGATCCGTAGCGAGGAAGTTTGGCGTTCTGGCGAGACGCCATGAGATCTATCTCTGGTTTGCCCCAACGTTGAAGTATTTGGGCAAAGACCTCCGGATGAAGTTCCCACTCCCCCGGATGAAAAGTCTGGCGACTCAAGAAATCCGCCTCCCAGTTCTCCACTCCCGGGATGTGGATTGCTGACAGGTGGCAAGAGTGAGACTCTGCCCAGCGAAATATCTTTGATACTTCCATCATTGCTAGGGAGCTTCTTGTCCCTCCCTGATGGTTGATGTAAGCTACAGTCGTGATGTTGTCCGACTGAAACCTGATAAACCCCCGAGTTTTTAACTGGGGCCAAGCTAGAAGGGCATTGAGAACTGCTCTCAATTCCAGAATGTTTATTGGCAGGAGACTTTCCTCCTGACTCCATTGTCCCTGAGCCTTCAGAGAATTCCAGACAGCGCCCCAACCTAGTAGGCTGGCGTCTGTTGTTACAATTGTCCAGTCCGGCCTGCTGAATGGCATCCCCCTGGACAGATGTGGCCGAGAAAGCCACCATAGAAGAGAGTTTCTGGTCTCTTGATCCAGATTCAGAGTGGGGGACAAATCTGAGTAATCCCCATTCCACTGACTCAGCATGCACAATTGCAGCGGTCTGAGATGTAGGCGTGCAAATGGAACTATGTCCATTGCTGCTACCATTAAGCCGATCACCTCCATGCATTGAGCTACTGACGGGAGTTGAATGGAATGAAGGACACGGCATGCATTTAGAAGCTTTGTTAATCTGTCTTCTGTCAGATAAATCTTCATTTCTACAGAATCTATAAGAGTCCCCAAGAATGGAACTCTTGTGAGAGGAAAGAGAGAACTCTTCTTTTCGTTCACTTTCCATCCATGCGACCTTAGAAATGCCAGAACTAACTCTGTATGAGACTTGGCAGTTTGAAAGCTTGAAGCTTGAATCAGAATGTCGTCTAGGTACGGAGCTACCGAAATTCCTCGCGGTCTTAGTACCGCCAGAAGGGCACCCAGAACCTTTGTGAATATTCTTGGAGCCGTAGCCAATCCGAATGGAAGGGCTACAAACTGGTAATGCCTGTTTAAGAAGGCAAACCTTGGATACCGGTAATGATCTTTGTGAATCGGTATGTGAAGGTAAGCATCCTTTAAATCCACTGTGGTCATGTACTGACCCTTTTGGATCATGGGTAAGATTGTCCGAATAGTTTCCATTTTGAACGATGGAACTCTTAGGAATTTGTTTAGGATCTTTAAATCCAGGATTGGCCTGAAAGTTCCCTCTTTTTTGGGAACCACAAACAGGTTTGAGTAAAACCCTTGTCCTTGTTCCGACCGCGGAACCGGATGGATCACTCCCATTAATAATAGATCTTGTACACAGCGTAGAAACGCGTCTTTCTTTATTTGGTTTGTTGACAACCTTGACAGATGAAATCTCCCTCTTGGGGGAGATAATTTGAAGTCTAGAAGGTATCCCTGAGATATGATCTCTAGCGCCCAGGGATCCTGGACATCTCTTGCCCAAGCCTGGGCGAAGAGAGAGAGTCTGCCCCCCACTAGATCCGGTCCCGGATCGGGGGCCCTCGGTTCATGCTGTCTTAGGGGCAGCAGCAGGTTTCCTGGCCTGCTTGCCCTTATTCCAGGACTGGTTAGGTTTCCAGTCTTGTCTGTAACGAGCAACAGCTCCTTCCTGTTTTGGTGCAGTGGAAGTTGATGCTGTTCCTGTTTTGAAATTCCGAAAGGGACGAAAATTAGACTGTCTAGCCTTAGCTTTGGCTTTGTCTTGAGGTAGAGCGTGGCCCTTACCTCCTGTAATGTCAGCAATAATTTCCTTCAAACCGGGCCCAAATAAAGTTTGCCCCTTGAAAGGTATATTAAGTAATTTGGACTTAGAAGTTACATCAGCCGACCAGGATTTTAGCCACAGCGCCCTACGTGCCTGAATGGCGAATCCTGAATTCTTAGCCGTAAGTTTGGTTAAATGTACTACGGCCTCCGAAATGAATGAATTAGCTAGTTTAAGGACTCTAAGCCTGTCCGTAATGTCGTCCAGCGTAGCTGAACTAAGGTTCTCTTCCAGAGACTCAATCCAAAATGCTGCCGCAGCCGTAATCGGCGCGATGCATGCAAGGGGTTGCAATATAAAACCTTGTTGAACAAACATTTTCTTAAGGTAACCCTCTAATTTTTTATCCATAGGATCTGAAAAAGCACAGCTATCCTCGACCGGGATAGTGGTGCGCTTAGCTAAAGTAGAAACTGCTCCCTCCACCTTAGGGACCGTTTGCCATAAGTCCCGTGTGGTGGCGTCTATTGGAAACATCTTTCTAAATATTGGAGGGGGTGAGAACGGCACACCGGGTCTATCCCACTCCTTAGTAACAATTTCAGTTAATCTCTTAGGTATAGGAAAAACGTCAGTACTCGCCGGTACCGCAAAGTATTTATCCAACCTACACATTTTCTCTGGTATTGCAACAGTGTTACAATCGTTAAGAGCCGCTAAGACCTCCCCTAGTAACACACGGAGGTTTTCCAATTTAAATTTAAAATTTGAAATATCTGAATCCAATCTGCTTGGATCAGAACCGTCACCTACAGAATGAAGCTCTCCGTCCTCATGCTCTGCAAGCTGTGACGCAGTATCAGACATGGCCCTAGAATTATCAGCGCACTCTGTTCTCACCCCAGAGTGATCACGCTTGCCTCTTAGTTCTGGTAATTTAGCCAAAACTTCAGTCATAACAGTAGCCATATCTTGTAATGTTATCTGTAATGGCTGCCCAGATGTACTAGGCGCCATAATATCACGCACCTCCCGGGCGGGAGATGCAGGTACTGACACGTGAGGCGAGTTAGTCGGCATAACTCTCCCCTCGCTGTTTGGTAAAATTTGTTCAATTTGTACAGATTGGCTTTTATTTAAAGTAGCATCAATACAGTTAGTACATAAATTTCTATTGGGCTCCACCTTGGCATTGGAACAAATGACACAGGTATCTTCCTCTGAATCAGACATGTTTAACACACTAGCAATAAACATGCAACTCGGTTACAATCTTAATTAACAAAAACGTACTGTGCCTCAAGAAGCACTAAACGATTAAATGACAGTTGAATATAATGAACTGAAAAACAGTTATAGCATCACTCTTTAAATACAACACAACTTTTTAGCAAAGGTTTGTTCCCATTAGTAAAATAACACAAATTAAATTTTAAACATAAAAATTACAGAGCAACGTTTTAATTCACAGTCACTATATAAGTCTCACAGCTCTGCTGAGAGAATCTACCTCCCTTCAAAGAAGTTTGAAGACCCCTGAGTTCTGTTAGAGATGAACCGGATCATGCAGAAAATACAAGAGTAACTGACTGGAAATTTTTGATGCGTAGCAAAGAGCGCCAAAAACGGCCCCTCCCTCTCACACACAGCAGTGAGAGAGAAACGAAACTGTCATAATTAAAACAAGCAAACTGCCAAGTGGAAAAATAATGCCCAAATATTTATTCACTCAGTACCTCATTAATGCAAACGATTCTACATTCCAGCAAAAACGTTTAACATGAAAAATACCTATTAAAAGGTTTAATGTACTTTTACAGAGTAATTCCGGTGAAATACCATCCCCAGAATACTAAAATGTAGAGTATACATACATGTTCATTATAACGGTATGGCAGGATTTTCTCATCAATTCCATTCAGAAAATAAAAACTGCTACATACCTCAATGCAGATTCAACTGCCCGCTGTCCCCTGATCTGAAGTTTTTACCTCCCTCAGATGGCCGAGAAACAGCAATATGATCTTAACTACTCCGGTTAAAATCATAAGAAAAACTCTGGTAGATTCTTCTTCAAACTCTGCCAGAGAGGTAATAACACGCTCCGGTGCTATTGTAAAATAACAAACTTTTGATTGAAGTTCTAAAAACTAAGTATAATCACCATAGTCCTCTCACACCTCCTATCTAGTCTTTGGGTGCAAGAGAATGACTGGGGGTGACGTAGAGGGGAGGAGCTATATAGCAACTCTGCTGGGTGAATCCTCTTGCACTTCCTGTAGGGGAGCAGATAATATCCCAGAAGTAATGATGACCCGTGGACTGATCACACATAACAGAAGAAAAGGTGTCATTGTGAACCTAATTTGCATATCTTACCCAGAATTCCTTGCTGCATTGGAAACAGTGTATTCCAGAGGTTTTCTGTGGGAAAAATAGGCCTACTGGCCTGTCTAGATTTGTTAATGAACTACACAATTAGTTATTTTCTCTCTCTCTCTCTCTCTCTCTCTCTATATATATATATATATATATATATATACATACATACACACAATAAAAAGTACATTATCCTGTAAGTAAAGAACATTGGAATGTTAAATATGTACAGTAAATATACAGTAAAACAAATACATATGTACACAGATAGAATATATATATATATATATATATATATATACATACACACATACATACATACATATTTAGACATGTATAAATGTATGTTATTACACACGAACAATGGCACCATTTATTATATAATTACCAACTAAATGTTATTAGTCAGTCAAGTATAGATTATATAGGGAATGGTGCTAAATGCATAAACAATTATATTCCTGAAAACTAAGAAGACTCACACAAGAAGATGTGAATATCTCCTGTAAGTATGCACCTGTAAGCACTCTCAGCCTAGACTATGAGGCAGTAATTCCAGAACGGGTTAAAATAAAATATAACTTTTATTATAAATTGCACTTAAAATAAGGGTAACACACACATTAAAAACGTCACTAGCACCCACTTGTAATCTGTCAAATGGTTCTCTCTATGGAGGACTTATAGAATCAAAGGCCTAAAATAAATGATTATGCCACCTAGTGTTGAGTTGCAATTATTCAGCTATACTGCTGCTATTGGGTCCAAATACTATGTATGTGCAGTCATGATATGATTGACACCCTCTGTAAGGATATTTGGATACCCTAATAACTCTAGTGCGTGTGATATGAGCCAGAATTATAATAATATACTATAATAATACAGACATCCACTCTTTTGAGCGTGTAGGATATCAGAGAATGAAAGCAAAAACCGCGATAGTAGCAACCAGATTTGATAAAACTATAGGTTGTAATACAGTGCAAACTGAACTATATTTAACAGCGATACAGATTGATAGTGTTGTCTTATAATAAGGATACTATAATACCGGGTCACAAATTTGTAGAGCTAACAGAACCCAATAAAATAGTGATACATATTGGCAACACAAGGATAGTGTTGAGTTTTTATAATTAACACTAGAAATCTTGGGTGATATTTATACTGCGCAAATAAAGACTAAGTAATAGTGACTTATATGGGCAACACAGAGATATTGTTGTTTGTTACTGCCATTTTTAGGGTTACATGTGTCGTTAACCAATTAGTGACTGTAGCATTTGCAAGACTAATGGTAATCCACAAGTACTTATGAAGTGGAGGGCAACAGAGAAAATATAGCAAATACATAATAATAAAGTTGTGTAATATATGGAACTTATGCAGCAGGAAGTATTTTCACATATGTGTTAAAAACAATATTTAACACCACTGTTGCGCACAAAACAGATCCTCTTTATTTACAACGTTCACACATATTGTAGAACGTGATATATTATGTATTTGCACACAAGCAACACCAGATAAGTATTGCGTTCTATTTAACATACATTAATCACACAACAAACTAGTGTGGACTGGTTGTCTTATCAGGACCGAATAGCAGCTATTGTTTTCAAAGATAGTGCTCAAAACAAGTGGATATAATTCTGGCTCATATCACACGCACTAGAGTTATTAGGGTATCCAAATATCCTTACAGAGGGTGTCAATCATATCATGACTGCACATACATGGTATTTGGACCCAATAGCAGCAATATAGCTGAATAATTGCAACTCAACACTAGGGGGCATAATCATTTATATTAGGCCTTTGATTCTATAAGTCCTCCATAGAGAGAACCATTTGACAGTTATATTTTATTTTAACCCGTTCTGGAATTACTGCCTCATAGTCTAGGCTGAGAGTGCTTACAGGTGCATACTTACAGGAGATATTCACATCTTCTTGTGTGAGTCTTCTTAGTTTTCAGGAATGTATAAATGTATCTCTATGTTAAAGCCTTTTGCATGCTTTTTTTTTTCTTTTCTGACACCCGAGACCTCATATATTTGAGCCTCTATAACTTTTAAATGCAATATTTTTTTACAATAATTTTTTATTACACAGGTATTATGAGTGTAACTGTACTTTTAAATGTATTTTATATGTTTTTTTGCAACTTTTTTGTTTCACTTAAAAGTTAACCAGAGCTCTGAAGTTGTGCTAACCCAGCACGTGTTAAACTCCACTGCGCTCAAGCGAAAGTGTTTATTTTCAACTCGTAATATTTCAAACTCGCTATTTCCGATGTACACAAAAAGAGCTTAGAAATACCCCTTATTACTCGCATGCTCCACTTGTAATCTAGCCCTAAAGAAGATTAATTCAGTTGTAAATTGTTCATTTTACAAAAGGAACTGCTGTTTCAAAGAAACTTTTTAGGTCTAAAAATGAAAACACTTTAAGCAAAATGAATAAGAGATCTGATGGTATATAAATAAATTCAAATTTGTGTAAACCAGTTGTTTTGCAATTACATAAAAATTGTGAACCATGCACCAGATTACAGGGAGTAACTGTTGCAATACACAAATGGCCAACACGTATTTAATCATTTCAAGTAAATTCTTATGGATTTTTTTAATATTTAGAATGATTTCATTATTATTTCTTAAGATTTAAATGCTTTTATTTGTGCATTCCTGAAAAAATAATATATATATTATATATATATATATATATACATATACAATTGAGTATAAATACTATTGTTCACCAATAATAACTCATGTACATTTATTCCATCAGATAAGAAATATTACATTACAAAGAATAATGAGATTGTCTTAAAAATGTATTTCTTAAGCTGTAAAATTTTCAAGGGTGTGCTTATGGAAATAATTCCACTCAAATCAGTAGCAAATGTTTTGGTCCACTAGTGATCAATACTAGCTCTGTAATATTACAGAAAAAGAAGAGGATTATCTATGACTAAGAAGAAGCAGATGTTCAGGCTGGAGGTACATGTTAAACAAGTGAAAAGGGACTAAGACCACATCTGGTAACTAAAGATAATAATATAAAAAAATTTGGCTAGATTACAAATGGGGCAGTATATTTCTTTTTTGCGCTAGGATTTTCATTTTTGAGCTTGTCGGGTTGCATTCGTATTACAAGTTCCAAAATTTTTTGTTTGCGCCAGCGTTAACATGAATACCGCGAAAAAACAAAATTTATGCTTACCTGATAAATTTATTTCCCTTGTGGTGTATCCAGTCCACGGGTTCATCCATTACTTGTGGGATATTCTCCTTCCCAACAGGAAGTTGCAAGAGGACACCCACAGCAGAACTGTCTATATAGCTCCTCCCCTAACTGCCACCCCCAGTCATTCGACCGAAGACAAGCAAGAAAAAGGAGAAACTATAGGGTGCAGTGGTGACTGTAGTTTAAAATAAAAAAACACCTGCCTTAAAGTGACAGCGCGGGCCGTGGACTGGATACACCACAAGAGAAATAAATTTATCAGGTAAGCATAAATTTTGTTTTCTCTTGTAAGGTGTATCCAGTCCACGGGTTCATCCATTACTTGTGGGATACCAATACCAAAGCTTTAGGACACGGATGAAGGGAGGGACAAGGCAGGAACTTAAACGGAAGGCACCACTGCCTGCAAGACCTTTCTCCCAAAAATAGCCTCTGAGGAAGCAAATGTATCAAATTTGTAGAATTTAGAAAAAGTATGAAGCGAAGACCAAGTCGCCGCCTTACAAATCTGTTCAACAGAGGCCTCATTTTTAAAACCCCATGTGGAAGCTACCGCTCTAGTGGAATGAGCTGTAATTCTTTCAGGAGGCTGCTGGCCAGCAAGCTCATAAGCTAAACGGATTATACTTCTCAGTCAAAAAGAAAGAGAAGATGCTGAAGCCTTTTGGCCTCTCTTCTGTCCAGAGTAGACAACAAACAATGCAGATGTTTGACGAAAATCCTTAGTAGCTTGTAAATAAAACTTTAAAGCATGAACCACGTCAAGATTGTGTAATAGACGTTCCTTCTTTGAAGAAGGATTAGGACACAGTGACGGAACTACAATCTCCTGATTGATATTCTTATTAGATACCACCTTAGGAAGAAATCCAGGTTTGGTACGCAACACTACCTTATCTGTATGGAATATCAGATAAGGGGAATCACACTGTAAGGCAGATAACTCTGAAACTCTTCGAGCCGAAGAGATAGCTACCAAAAACAGAACTTTCCAAGATAAAAGCTTGATATCTATGGAATGCAGAGGTTCAAACGGAACCCCTTGAAGAACTTTAAGAACTAAATTTAAACTCCATGGCTAAGCAACAGGTTTAAACACAGGCTTGATTCTAACTAAAGCCTGACGAAACCCTGAACGTCTGGAACATCTGCCAGACGCTTGTGCAGAAGAATAGACAGAGCAGAAATCTGTCCCTTTAAGGAACTAGCTGACAATCCCTTCTCCAATCCTTCTTGGAGAAAGGATAATATCCTAGGAATCCTGACTTTACTCCATGAGTAACCCTTGGATTCACACCAATGAAGATATTTACACCATATCTTATGATAGATTTTCCTGGTGACAGGCTTTCGAGCCTGAATTAAGGTATCAATGACCGACGCTGAGAAACCACGCTTTGATAAAATCAAGCGTTCAATCTCCAAGCAGTCAGCCGCAGAGAAATTAGATTTGGATGTTTGAATGGACCTTGGAGTAGAAGGTCCTGCCTCAGCGGCAGAGTCCATGGTGGAAGGGATGACATGTCCACCAGATCTGCATACCAAGTCCTGCCTGGCCAAGCAGGTGCTATCAAAATCACCGAAGCTCTCTCCTGCTTGATCTTGGCAATCAGACGAGGGAGGAGAGGAAATGGTGGGAACACATAAGCCAGGCTGAAGGACCAGGGCACTGCTAGAGCATCTATCAGCGCTGCCTGGGAATACCTTGACCTGGACCCGTAACAGGGAAGCTTGGCGTTCTGACGAGACGCCATCAGACCAACTTCTGGTTTGCCCCATAGTTGAATCAGCTGGGCAAATACCTCCGGATGGAGCTCCCACTCCCCTGGATGAAAAGTCTGCCGACTTAGAAAATCCGCCTCCCAGTTCTCTACTCCTGGGATATGGATAGCTGATAGATGGCAAGAGTGAACCTCTGCCCATAGAATTATCTTTGAAACCTCCAACATTGCCAGGGGGCTTCTTGTCCCCCCTGATGGTTGATATAGGCTACAGTTGTGATATTGTCCGACTGAAATCTGATGAACCCGACCGCAGTTAGTTGAGGCCAAGCCTGAAGAGCATTGAATATTGCTCTCAGTTCCAGAATGTTTATCGGAAGGAGGGCTTCCTCCTGAGTCCACGAAACCTGAGCGTTCAGGGAGTTCCAGACTGCGCCCCAGCCCAGAAGGCTGGCATCTGTTGTGACTATAGTCCACTCTGGCCTGCGGAAACTCATTCCCCTGGACAGATGGACCCGAGAGAACCACCAGAGAAGAGAATCCCTGGTCTCTTGATCCAGATTTAGCAGAGGGGACAAATCTGTGTAATCCCCATTCCACTGATTGAGCATGCAAAGTTGCAGTGGTCTGAGATGTAGGCGGGCAAACGGAACTATGTCCATTGCCGCTACCATTAGGCCGATTACTTCCATACACTGAGCCACTGACGGCCGAAAAGTGGAATGAAGAGCACGGCAGGAAGTTAGAAGCTTTGATAACCTGACCTCTGTCAGAAAAAATTTCATTTCTACTGAATCTATCAGTGTTCCTAGCAAGGAAACTCTTGTGAGAGGGGAGAGAGAACTCTTTTCTTCGTTCACCTTCCACCCGTGAGATCTCAGAAAAGCCAGAACAATGTCCGTATGGGACTTGGCGATTTGAAAAGTCGACGCCTGTATCAGAATGTCGTCTAGGTAAGGAGCCACCGCTATGCCCCGTGGCCTTAGAACCGCCAGAAGGGACCCTAGAACCTTCGTAAAGATTCTTGGTGCCGTGGCTAACCCGAAGGGAAGAGCCACAAACTGGTAATGCCTGTCTAACAAATAGAACCTGAGGAACTGATGATTATCTCTGTGATTTGGAATGTGGAGATAAGCATCCTTTAAGTCCACGGTAGTCATATATTGACCCTCCTGGATCATAGGGAGGATGGTTCGGATGGTCTCCTGAGAAATTTGTTTAGGATCTTGAGATCCAAGATTGGTCTGAAAGTTCCCTCTTTTTTGGGAACTATAAACAGATTTGAATAGAAGCCCTGCCCCTGTTCCTCCCTTGGAACTGGGTGGATCACTCCCATAACCAGCAGGTCTTGAACACAACGTAAGAATGCCTCTCTTTTTATCTGGTTTACAGATAATTGTGAGAGATTAAATCTCCCCTTTGGAGATGAAGCTTTGAAGTCCAGAAGATATCCCTGGGAAACAATCTCTAATGCCCAAAGATCCTAGACGTCTCTTGCCCAAGCCTGGGCGAAGAGAGAGAGTCTGCCCTCCACTAGATCCGGTCCCGGATTGGGGGCTACTCCTTCATGCTGTCTCACGGAGGGGTAGGCAAACACTGCATAACTGAGACTGATGTCTCATACGTTAATGATAGATAGTGTTTGCTGAACTTTTGCTTTATAATTATTATTACAAGTGTACACTGTGTGCAGAATTATTAGGCAAATTAGTATTTTGACCACATCATCCTCTTTATGCATGTTGTCTTACTCCAAGCTGTATAGGCTCGAAAGCCTACTACCAATTAAGCATATTAGGTGATGTGCATCTCTGTAATGAGAAGGGGTGTGGTCTAATGACATCAACACCCTATATCAGGTGTGCATAATTATTAGGCAACTTCCTTTCCTTTGGCAAAATGGGTCAAAAGAAGGACTTGACAGGCTCAGAAAAGTCAAAAATAGTGAGATATCTTGCAGAGGGATGCAGCACTCTTAAAATTGCTAAGCTTCTGAAGCGTGATCATCGAACAATCAAGCGTTTCATTCAAAATAGTCAACAGGGTCGCAAGAAGCGTGTGGAAAAACCAAGGCGCAAAATAACTGCCCATGAACTGAGAAAAGTCAAGCGTGCAGCTGCCAAGATGCCACTTGCCACCAGTTTGGCCATATTTCAGAGCTGCAACATCACTGGAGTGCCCAAAAGCACAAGGTGTGCAATACTCAGAGACATGGCCAAGGTAAGAAAGGCTGAAAGACGACCACCACTGAACAAGACACACAAGCTGAAACGTCAAGACTGGGCCAAGAAATATCTCAAGACTGATTTTTCTAAGGTTTTATGGACTGATGAAATGAGAGTGAGTCTTGATGGGCCAGATGGATGGGCCCGTGGCTGGATTGGTAAAGGGCAGAGAGCTCCAGTCCGACTCAGACGCCAGCAAGGTGGAGGTGGAGTACTGGTTTGGGCTGGTATCATCAAAGATGAGCTTGTGGGGCCTTTTCGGGTTGAGGATGGAGTCAAGCTCAACTCCCAGTCCTACTGCCAGTTTCTGGAAGACACCTTCTTCAAGCAGTGGTACAGGAAGAAGTCTGCATCCTTCAAGAAAAACATGATTTTCATGCAGGACAATGCTCCATCACACGCGTCCAAGTACTCCACAGCGTGGCTTTCAAGAAAGGGTATAAAAGAAGAAAATCTAATGACATGGCCTCCTTGGTCACCTGATCTGAACCCCATTGAGAACCTGTGGTCCATCATCAAATGTGAGATTTACAAGGAGGGAAAACAGTACACCTCTCTGAACAGTGTCTGGGAGGCTGTGGTTGCTGCTGCATGCAATGTTGATGGTGAACAGATCAAAACACTGACGGAATCCATGGATGGCAGGCTTTTGAGTGTCCTTGCAAAGAAAGGTGGCTATATTGGTCACTGATTTGTTTTTGTTTTGTTTTTGAATGTCAGAAATGTATATTTGTGAATGTTGAGATGCTATATTGGTTTCACTGGTAAAAATAAATAATTGAAATGGGTATATATTTGTTTTTTGTTAAGTTGCCTAATAATTATGCACAGTAATAGTCACCTGCACGCACAGATATCCCCCTAAAATAGCTATAACTAAAAACAAACTAAAAACTACTTCCAAAACTATTCAGCTTTGATATTAATGAGTTTTTTGGGTTCATTGAGAACATGGTTGTTGTTCAATAATAAAATTAATCCTCAAAAATACAACTTGCCTAATAATTCTGCACTCCCTGTATGTACGGATAATACTTCTGACAACTAAGTCTTTGGACTGTATATTCGTTAAATATTAGCCAGCAAAGATACATTGTTTGTTCGTAACACCAGTACTGTTGATTACTAAGCCAAACTATATGATAAGTGACATTACATATTGAACTATTACTTGCTATAATTTTGCATAAACACGGAGCCGTAAGCTCAAATATAATTCTGCCTTCTAAATGCTATATACCTCTAACTGCTTTTAATAAAATAGGGATATGTGACAATTATATGGAACAACAGCGTATTATGCAGAAACCTTCATTGCTATTAGCGATAGCAGTAAACCTTAGTAGTACTCTCTAAACAACATTGAGTCCTTTATACTGGCCGCACACAAAACATACTGACCAACTGCTATTTATACGCTATGTTAAAGGTTATACTTAGATAAGCAGAAACATTGTGCCTATATCTACAATACACAACAATATAGGATACAGAGGGATGTAAACTGAATACTAACCCGTTCATTTAATTGGATATAACGAAATATTAGTGTTAACAAAGGCAGTAATGTGTCAATCATTTACGATTAACTTACATTGTATCAGATAAGAAACCCTGTTATTGTTGCAGGGAAATACATAAGCAAACCTGCTGTATGTATATTAACAGAAGAACCTGTTTAAAATCTCAAGTGAGTTTACTTCTTGCATGTTGGAATATACATTAAACTCAACTTGATATACAAGACTTTAGCATTCCTGTTCTCCAATGAGTATGAAACCTCACGTATCAATACGATACAAGTAAAGTGATCACCTACTGCTAACACGCCATTCATCAGTTAAATACTCGACTAGCAGAAACATTATTCTGGTAACTGCAGCATATACCAATATATTATTAAAGGCGCAGTAAATTAACCATATGGGTACTAAACCAAATGCACTAGTATTATACCAATAGCAATAATTTATCAGCCATTTATGAGTAACCAACTCGGTATCCATAAGATACTCTGTTACGGTCTAATTCACAGTGAATATATGAGGTATTAAATCTCACATACTAAACCCGATACGAGTCAAATTATTATTTACAGCTAGGAATCAAAGTATTAACTTATATCGTATAATTGTTTTGCATCTTTTAATATCTAAGTGTTCAAGCATTCAAGATTATTTAGCCATATGAATTATATCGAATAGGCTCTGAATCAGCATATAAGCTCTTAAGCAATACTACACCCACAAGGATTTAGCTTTAGTATTACACATTAACGTTACTTGTGTTGCAACAGATTGCACTGATAACATTACTATACTCCTCAGGAGGATTGTCTTACATAATATAATTACCTTATCTGATGTATTACAGACGTGTTATACAATACTACGACTAGTTGCCTAGGGTTTTTAAAGTGTGCCCAATTTTTAATATATACTATTAAAGTTTAATTTTTATTGTGTCATTTTTCTGTCTTTTACACCTTCATGCCACATCAATTTATGTAGCATATGAGGATATGAGTGCTATTTAAGAGTACCCTTTTTCACAACCTTCTTGGTTGTTTAGCTTGTAAATGAAAAATGGCGTCAGAAATAAAGGAGTTAGCTAACTTAAGAGCTTTAATCCTGTCTAGAATATCGTCTAACGGGGTCTCCACCTGTAGAGCCTCCTCAAGAGACTCAAACCAAAAAGCTGCTGCAGCAGTAACTGGGGCAATGCATGCAAGAGGCTGGAGAATAAAACCTTGATGTATAAAAATTTTCTTAAGGAGACCCTCCAATTTTTTATCCATAGGATCTAGGAAAGCACAACTGTCCTCGACGGGGATAGTTGTACGCTTAGCTAGGGTGGAGACTGCTCCCTAAACCTTAGGAACCATCTCCCATGAGACCCGTATGGTGGCATCTATGGGAAACATCTTTTTAAAAGCAGGAGGGGAAGAGAACAGCACACCTGGTCTATCCCATTCCTTAGTAATAATTTCCGAAAACCTCTTAGGGACTGGAAAAACATTGGTGTAAACAGGTACTGCAAAGTATTTGTCCATTTTACACAATTTCTCTGGAACCACAATGGGGTCAGAGTCATCCAGAGTCGCTAAAACCGCCCTAAGCAAGAAGCGGAGGTGTTCAAGCTTAAATTTAAACGCGGTCATCTCAGAATCAGACTGAAGTAACGCCTTCCTTGAGTCTGAAATGTCACCCACAGATAGAAGCTCACCTGCCTCGGCTTCTGAGCATTGTGAGGGTATATCAGATACAGGCAATAAAGCGTCAGAAAGCTCTGTATTAATTCTAGCCCCAGAGCTGTCTCGCTTTCCTTGTAGTCCTGGCAGTTTGGAGAATACCTCTGTGAGGGTAGCATTCATAACTGCCGCCATGTCCTGTAAGGTAAAAGAATTAGACACACTAGATGTACTTGGTGTCACTTGAGCAGGAGTTATAGGTTCTGACACATGGGGAGAGTTAAATGGCATAATCTCAATCTTTTTAGTCAGAGAAACCCCTGGAGATAAATCTTTAAGCGCCATAATATGGTGTTTATAGTTTATAGAAATTTCAGTACATTTGGTACACATTTTAAGAGGGGGTTCCACAATGGCTTCCAAACATATTGAACAAGGAGTTTCCTCTATGTCAGACATGTTTAACAGACTAGTAATGAGACAAGCAAGCTTGGAAAACACTTTAATAAAGGTGAAACAGCAATTAAACAAAAACGTTACTGTGCCTTTAAGAGAAAACAACTAGCACTTTGCAAAACAATGAAAAAATACAGTCAAATCTTTGAAATTTTTACAGTATGTGTAAGGGACTAAAGCAACATTGCACCCACTTGCAAATGGATGATTAACCCCTTAGGCCCCAAACCGGATTGAAAAACGTTAAAAAACGTCAAAAATCAATTGAGCACAGCTCTGCTGAGGCTCCTACCTGCCCTTAAATACGATTTTGTCCAGAAATAACCCCTTTGAAATGGTTCTCAGATGCCAGAGGACTCTTCTAGGGAAGCTGGATGTCTCAGTCTGTATTAAAACTGCACAGTTAGAGTGCTAAAATAGGCCCCTCCCACCATGTACTGGGTGTCAGAGGGGCCTTAAGAAAATACTCCTGGAAACTAGGCCCCAAATAAAGACTTATCTCCCTCAGAGAAAAAACGTCCTATTTATGAAATCATGTAAACGTTTTGTCACTAAGCAATATGAATATTAACATGAGTATTACCCTGTTATGTAAGCATGATTCCCAGTCGCTGTTAAATCACTGCATCAGGCTTACCTCAAATACACAAGGCTCTGTCAGCATTTTCTAGAACTTATTCCTCTCTCTAGAAATAAAAATACTGAACATACCTCAAAGCAGGTAATCTGCAGGCCGTTCCCCCAACTGAAGTTTTCCCATATTCATCAGTTATGTGTGAGAACAGCAATGGATCTTAGTTACAAACCGCTAAGATCATCAAATCTCCAGGCAGAATTCTTCTTCTAATTTCTGCCTGAGAGAAAAACAGTACAACGCCGGTACTGTTTAAAAATAACAAACTCTTGATTGAAAGTAAAACTACTCTAAGTCACCACATATCTCTTGATACTTCCTTTCTTGTCGAGAGTTGCAAGAGAATGACTGGGGGTGGCAGTTAGGGGAGGAGCTATATAGACAGCTCTGCTGTGGGTGTCCTCTTGCAACTTCCTGTTGGGAAGGAGAATATCCCACAAGTAATGGATGAACCCGTGGACTGGATACACCTTACAAGAGAAATTTAACAAGCTTTTGCGTACGTGTGCATTTATTACATTTCAAATTAAGCAATTGTAAATTAGCTGTAACTAAAAAAATACATTTTAAGTTTTTAAAATGTCTTTGAGAGCCAGTCAACAAATGCATTGCAGTGCTGCTCAATATTTGACTGTACTCTTAAAACAGTACTTAGTTCTGGATGCACTGTGTTAAGGAAAATGTACTCTTTGCAGCCAGCGAACAGTGCTGTTTGAAGAGAACTGTCTAATGCAGAGCAGCGCTGCAAAACAAAAGAGCCAACAGTTCCTGCATGTATCCCATTATTTCTGCAGACATGCTGCATTTTCTGAAATGACATCTCAGATCACAGCATGTTCTGCCTTGGGGGTGTATATCTGACTGTAAATACATATATACACACATATAAATACATTAATATATATGTACACACTTTTTAGTTTATGAACCCATATAACCACAGCTCTGAGATTGCGGAAAGGATGGAAGCATAAAAGGCTAGCACAATCGCAATTTCTCCCCACTTGTAATATCAGCGGAATGAAAAATGCTAGCAGAAGCACGATATCGCTAGTGCAAAACCGTTTGTGCTCACTTGTAATATCGCCCTTTGCAGGGCAATCATTTTGCTATGTTGCACTGTCCATGAACATGTTGAAATCGAAAAAGGAATACACAGTATTTCCTTAATACATTAACACATTGGCTAGGGAAGTAGAGTATTTTTGCATACTAATGATATTTCTAAAAATGTAATGCAATTATTGACACTGTTTGGATCCTATTTTAAACATGCCATGGTTTTCACTTTACATATGTATTCTTTAACAATGAAATACAACTAACATTCTGATACTCATTTGCAAACAAAAAAAACAAACATTTGAGACAAATTAACTTGAATAACTAATTTGTTTTTTTAAAATAAAAGAATACAAGATAAGGAAATAAAGTAAGCATGCAAGAATGTATTATATTATATATAAAGATATTTAACTTTTTTCTTCTTGAAAGCAAAAGCAAATCTCAAAATTAATTTCAGAAAAAGCAAAAATTTGTAAAGGCACTAGGTGACAAAATCCAACCTTGTTAGTGTTGAACTGAGCAGAATCGGCAAAAGGGTTAGTGCACTGGAAGAGAGGCTTAGTACCAAAGGTGCTCTATAAAAGAAAGTACAAAAAAATGTGCATCATTTAATTACACAAATATTAATGCAACAGCAAAAGCTACAACAAAAACAGCAAACCACGTAATTTGTAAAAAAAAAAAAAAAAATGAATTTAAAATAAGCATGCTATTTATACATCCCAGAATATTCTTCCTGACATTAAAATAGTGGGTGAAGGAATGTTATTATTTGGTATTTCTCTTCCTCGTGTGCCAGTTTCTGCTTAAATTTAAATTGTAAAGTTGCATAACTTTGAAACAAAAAGGGTACTTTTGCAGTAATTTGGAGATTTTGTAGCTGTTAGTCACTACAAAACTGCTGAATAAAAAAAATTAAACTGGTCAAGCGGTTTTTCTGACAATGCACTGACTAATAATTGGAATGTTTAGAAGGTACTACAGCTGACATGGATGTTATATTTTAATGAAACTTGGCATGATCTAATGACCCTTGGTAGTTTGATACTTATAACTTGTATTATTTGTACGGTATTTCATTCAAATTAGCTCTTGTTTTGCCCCAGCTCACAGTGCAGGTTGTACAGTTAAGTCACCACCTGACACTTCTCTGTAGGGTGCTTCATCTCCAGCACATTTTTAATCTAGCTGCAGTGCAGGTATCTGTTAGCAGGGGGAGTCTGTTTCTGTGCACACCTCTAAGTGTCTGATACTCAAAAACTTTACAGCCTGAGAAGAAAATATAGTGCAGGCTTCGCAGGGGCAGAACTCCCTCAATTCTCTATTTAAAAAAAAAAGAAAAGAAAAGAAAAAAGGGCAGAACCTGGACATCCCAGAGAGATGATAGCTGCCTTCCATAGAAAGTAATGAATCTCTCTGGGTTACAGAATATTAGAGGGGGGGGGATTGAGGCTAATAGAGGAGCACCTGGCACTTGTATACATTTTAAGTTTGCCAGAAACATAAATTAAACAGAAATGGTTTAATTACATTTTAACTTGAATTTGCTTCTAAATTAGTTTACCTTACTTTTCTGTCAGTTAAAACAAGTGTATTGTAAACTCTGAAGAAACTTCACCTGCATACAGCTAGTGATGTAAATCAGTGAGGCCTACAGATATAACATGCTTAGATAATATAATCAGAATTTGCAAAACCACCAGCCTAAATACACTGCTGCTTACAAAACGTAAATGCATTACATACAAAATAGAAAGTGCAAAGCTTAAATGTAGGGCCGGTCGATATGGGAGAAAAAAAATTGCGATTTAATTGTGGTTTTCACATCAGCACCCCCTGTAACCACCATAAGCGCCCCTCTGTAACCTAAATAAGCCCCATCAGCTCCCACTGTAACCCCCAATAGCACCCCCTGTGTAACCTACATAAGTCCCATCAACTCCCATTGTAACCCCCCAATAAGCACCCCCTTTAACATCATAAGAACCACAGCGCCTGTAACCACCATCAGCCACCAACCCACATAAGTCCTAGCGCACCCCCCTCCTTGTAATCCGCATCAACCACAGCATTCCCCGGTAAGTTGGCTCAATGTCGCAAGGCGGGCATGGCAAGTCGGAGGCCCTCCTGTACGTCATAGGTGACTTCAAAGGGGCGGGGCTAAAAATTGCATTCTCTCGCGGTATTAAAACCGCGGCCATTAATTGCGTTTTAAAACCACATCTGCTATTAATTGTGCAGCCCTACTTAAATGGAATAAAACATTAAGGTTTAAAACCACATCTGTTATTAATCGTGCAGCCCTACTTAAATGGAATAAAACATTAAGGACAAGAAATGAACTATAAAGGAAATTAAAATACAAAACAATATAAAGAAAATTAAAATACAAAGCACTAAGTGTAAATGCAACAAAACTCTCATATCATGCAGTACTATATTATACTGAGCTTATCTCTCTATACCACCCAGAAATATAGGGGATGCCCCTTAAAAAGATAGGTACATTTTGCCTTTCTAGAATCTTGGGAAAGATCACACAGTGCTAAAATCATTTTATATAATCTCACCTGAGCAGAGAGCTTTAGAGAAACAGGACCTAAGAGAGAATAAAAATGGTAGCCCTTGGTGATTTAAAGAGGGGGGGGGGTAGCGATGTTTCCTAACTGCACTCTGTAGTCCCTGCGTTGACAGTGTGCCTGATGTCCCAGGTGGCTTCTAAGCTGTGCCATTTGTTTATTATAATAATATTTTTTTAATAGACGGCACTATGCACCATTCACGGTGGTGGTGCATAAAATGTATAACCCCCGCCCCCGATTTACCTAATTCACAGTGTTTTTAAAATGCTTAAAATTGTGTTGATTCCTGACTAACTAGTGGCACAGTAGTGAGGCAGCTTTTGATTGAAATAGCAGTTTGTGTTCCCTCTATCTAGAGCAGTGGTCTCAAAGTACCGGCCCTGGGGCCATATGCGGCCCTCAAAATAGTTTAATCTGACCCTCTCTTGTTTATTAGGTAAATTATTAATTTGGCCCCATCCATTTTTTTTAAAGTTCTAACAAGTTAATGGTCTATCACAAGATAAATATAAAGATAGGCATACATTGTCCAATTTAGACTTCCATTATGCACCAATTGGATAAATGTCACTTTTTATTCAGTTTCACAAATATCACTTCACTTGGCATTCACAAGATAAATATACACTGTGCATGTCTATCATGGTCTACACTTCCTACCATGCACTACTACTTGGCTAAAAGTGACTTCAAGTTTCTAGTATATCCAGTTAAAATGGCCCCCCATTGGAGAAAAACACTTGAGTAGTGGCCCCTGGATACAATGAGCTTGATACACCTGTATTAGAGGATGGAAGGCACATTACATTGTAATCATCTGACACAGCTTAATGCCATTGCATTATGTATTATATGCAATCCTTCTACAAACCTATACATTGATGTCTGTCTGTTCCATTTGAGAAAGGTTCCTGCTGGAACCAAAATGTCATGGATTTTATGCAATAATAAAGGCTTGTTTTGTATCCAAGAGTGCCTATGAGGGGTCTCATTTGTGAGGAAGTGACTGGTCCTGTGGGAGTCTCATTCTGGATATTTACTATGTGGTAACAGCACCTGGAAAGTTGTAACTGATAACAGTAAAGGAAAATAATTGCCAGTCAACAGTCAATTATTTTCAACTCCCACCTCACTCATAGCTCAGTTTAAAGTATAGCCAAGTTAGTGAGGTGTATAAGGAATAAAAACATAAAAATGAGGAACAGGATAAATAATGTGCTTCATACAAAAAAATCATAACCCCCCAAAAATGGGTGGGTCTCGTGGACTCTCGCCACCATGAAATAAATTAATGTATCATGTAAGTTCTTACATAAATTATGTTTTCTTTCATATAGGTGGCAAGGGTCCACGAGCTAGTTACTGATAGGATATAAAACCCAAGTCCACGAGTAACTATAGAAGGAGGGATAAAATAAAAACAGCTATTTCAGCTGAAAATTTAAAAAAAAAAAAAAAAAAATGAAGTTGTCTTAAAAATTAAAAAAAATTTAATCATAGGCACTAGAATCAAACTGAAACAGCTGTCTGAAGCAGTGACGTGCTGTCATAGGAGGCAGATTAGGCAGCGCCTCACCTGTCCTATGTGTGTAATTACACCTGATTGAATACATTTTAATAATAAAAAAATAAATAATAAAAAAAAATTCTAAAAAATGTATTTTGTATTTATTGGTGAACCCCCCTAACCCCCCAAGGCTATTTTTTTTATTACTTTTGACTTTGAGTTTTGCACCGTGTCCAATAATTTAGCATTTTTCAAATACATACACATTGCGCAAGTAGGTAGAGGCTGTGAGCCCTTCCGTTGCGCAATGTGCATTTATTTGTTTGTATGGGCCGCTAGAGACTGCTGCAGTGCCACCCAGTGGTGAAGAAGCTTTAACAGTGTCTCCTCTCCGCGGCCCATATACTGCTCCCATAGAGGCTGGTCTATGGGGACCGCGTGGACGTCACTTCAGTCAGTGGGTGGGACTGGTGCAGTACTGCAGTGTTAGGCCAGCTGAGCTGATTAGATCTGCTGGGGAGACGTGAGTGCTGTTGGAGTCAGACTGATAGTGGCCATGCTGGCGGGAACTTCTTCAAGTAAGTGAACTTGAAGCAGGAGGGAGGGGGAGCTGCAGGGCTCCGTGGGTTTGTCTAGCCTGTAAGTCTCATTTTTTAGAGCAAAGTGCAAACACCTTCATCATCTCCAAATAGGCTCTTACCGTTGCCTGTCTGTATGTGAGCATATGTGTTAGTAAGTTTGGGGATTTGTATATATATATATATATATATATATATATATATATATATATATCGTGGTCATTGTGAGAGTCAGGCAGTCATTGAGAATGATTGAATCACCCACGTGTAAATCTTCTGAGTCGCCTACTCCCCTACATCCTTGTTTCCCTCACATGTGCATAAATAATCATTAGAATGTCTGATGTCAATGTGCTTTAGAAATACTATAACTTCCCAGACAGCTTTCACTTTGTTGCACTGGCAAACTAAGTTTAAATCTGGATCTTTCTCCCACCTTTACTCCTGCTGCCTGCCCTGACACAAGCCAGATCAATGAGCAAAACAGCGTGTAAAACTGGATATGAATGAGAGCAGAGAGGTCTCAGCTGGGCTCTGCAGTGCAGGCTGACTCTGTGAGATCTGCATCACCCACTGCTCATACAGGCTCATAGCCCCGGTTCTGGCTAGGGGTACCCCAGCAGCTACAGACCCTCATCTGCAGGAGGATGGCAGATCTGGAGGTAAGTAACTGCATTATCCACCACTTACTGCCATCTTTCTGATTTCTAATGTTTTTTATGCTTATTATGCCCTATCATATGGATATATTGTTGTAGCTTTTTACTTCTGCAAATCTACTAAATTTGATGAGATAAACAATCTCAAGTTTGCAGTTATTCCCAGTCAGTTCTAGTGATTCTATGTAAATATTTTCAAACAATCTTCAAGCTCTAATAGAAAACAACTGGAAAGACAAGTCACAGATATATTGCATTACAGCATGTGAGCCATTTTGCATTTGTTTTAATAATTGACAGTAAGAAAACACAATAATAGTTTATTAGCTATAATATTTACATATGCACATGTGTTCCTTGTGTTATCAATTTGCTGATAGTGGATTAACAAGGTGTTATCCTTGCCTTTGAGTCAGCCACTGTACTGCATATTTGAGTGTCAGAAATGGCAGATCTGTGTTTGTAAAATAGTCATTCAAATTAGGGATTGTAAATAATGTTCCTTATTACTCCACATAAAATAGCATTAGTAATTGTTTATATCACTCAACATTTATATTAAATTATGGAAACTGGGAAAAACTGTAACTATAAAGTTGAAGGCAAAACATTTTTTGGGGGTAAAACTCTCAGATGTGCTATTTGCATTTGAATAGATATTTTTTCCATTAAATGTCATATGCACATTCCTGAATTATGTATCAGCAATTTATTGTGATATTTAATATTTCACAAGCAAGAAAAAATGGTTAGCTGACTAGTTTGAATCTGACAATCAATGTTAAAAACAACTTTTAGTTAAATATTTTTTTCTTTAATCTTAACAATGTGTGGTATATTGACAGTAGTGGTGTATAATTGATTTACTGTATAGCCTTTATTGTGTAAAGAAATGTATAGCCGGGTTACAGTAGGTTTTATAAGCATAGTGCTTTAAAGACTATGCTGTAAATTTGTATATAATTATATATATATATATAGTGTCACTGACAGTTAGGCAGCAGGAGTAAAGGTGGGAGATAGATGCAGAGAGCTGTGATAAATGCACTGCTGACTTTCTCTGAACTAATGATGGTGTGGGCCGGGGAGGGCACTGAACTGCATCCTTGTCTGCTGAACATACTGCACTCCTCATTACCGGACCAGGCTGTGAACAGCAGTGCTGACCTATGAGATGTAAAAGACTTCTTGGTAATGAGGAATGCAGCAGACAAGGAAAAAGTTCAGTCAGGGCTGGATTTATTACCCTACCAGTAAGTGTGCACAAATAGGGACAGGTTCAGATTATCTTTAATTGTTTGACATGTTTGTCTATACACTGCTGGCTGTGATGGTTATTTAGTATGCTGCTGTATGTTGAGAGAGAGAAAGAGTGAGAAAGAAAGAGTGTGAGAGAGAGTGAGAGAGAGAGAGTGAGAGAGAGAAAGAGTGAGAGAGAGAGAGAGAGAGAGAGAGAGAGAGAGAGAGAGAGAGAGAGAGAGAGAGAGAGAGAAAGTGAGATAGAGAGAAAGAGACAGAGAAAGAGAGAGAGTGTGAGTGAGAGAGTGAGAGAAAGAGAGAGTGAGAGAGAGAGTAAGAGAGAGAGAGAGATAGAGTGAATGAGAGAGAGAGTGAGAGAAAGAGAGAGTGAGAGAAAGAGAGTGAGAGAGAAAGAGAGTGAGAGAGAGTGAGAGAGAAAGAGAGTGAGAAAGAGAGTGAGAGAGAAAGAGAGTGAGAAAGAGAGTGAGAGAGAAAGTGAGAGAGAGAGAGAAAGTGAGAGAGAGAGAGAGAGAGAGAGAGAGAAAGCGAGATAGAGAAAGAGAGTGAGAGAGAAAGAGAGTGAGAGAGAAAGAGAGTGAGAGAGAAAGAGAGAGAGAGAGTGAAAGAGAGTAAGAGAAAGAGAGAAAGAGAGAGAGAGAAAGAGAGAGAGTGTGAGTGAGAGAGTGAGAGAAAGAGAGAGAGAAAGAGAGAGAGTGAGAGAGAGAGAGAGAGAGAGAGAGAGAGAGAGAGAGAGAGAGTGAGAAAGAGTGAGAGAAAGAGAGTGAGAGAGAAAGAGAGTGAGAGAAAAAGAGAGTGAAAGAGAGAGAGAGAGAGAGAGAGAGAAAGAGAGTAAGAGAGTGAGAGAAAGAGAGGGTGAGAGAGAGAGAGAGAGAGGGTGAGAGAAAGAGTGTGAGAGAGAGAGAAAGAGAGTGAGGGAGAAAGAGTGAGAGAGAAAGAGAGAAAGAGTGAGAGAGAAAGAGAGTAAGAGAGAGAGTGAGAGAGAAAGAGAGAGTGAGAGAAAGAGAGAGTGGGAGAAAGAGAATGCGAGTGAGAGAGAAAGAGAGTGAGAGAGAGAGTGGGAGAGAAAAAGAGAGTGAGAGAGAAAGAGTGATAGAGAAAGAGAGTGAGAGAGAAAGAGAGTGAGAGAGAGTGAGAGAGTGAAAGAGAGTAAGAGAGAAAGAGAGAGAGAAAGAGAGTGAGAGAGAAAGAGAGTGAGAGAAAGAGAGGGTGAGAGAGAGGGTGAGAGAAAGAGAGTGTGAGAGAGAGAGAGAGAGAGAATGAGAGTGAGAGAGAAAGAGTGAGAGAGAAAGAGAGTGAGAGAGAAAGAGAGTGAGAGAGAAAGAGAGAGTGAGAGAAAGAGAGAGTGGGAGAAAGAGAAAGCAAGTGAGAGAGAAAGAGATTGAGAGAGAGTGGGAGAGAAAAAGAGAGTGAGAGAGAAAAAGTTAGAGAGAAAGAGAGTGTGAGAGAGAGTGAGAGAGAAAGAGAGCGAGAGTGAGAGAGAGAGTGAGAGAGAAAGAGAGTGAGAGAGAAAGAGAGTGAGAGTGAGAGAGAGAGTGAGAGAAAGAGAGAAAGAGAGTGAGAGAGAAAGAGAGTGAGAGAGAAAGAGTGAAAGAGAGAAAGAGTTAGAGAGAGAAAGAGAGTGAGTGAGAATATATATATATAGAGAATATATATATATATATATATATATATATATATATATATATATATATATATATATATATATATATATATATATATATATATATACTCTGTGTGTGTGTTTCTCTGGAGACTGCCTCACCAGTCTTTCATCTCACCGCACGTCACTGGTCTGAAGAACCTTTCTACCAAAAGCTGCTTCCAAAGAAGCAAAAACGTAAAAAAAGGTAAAATTTAGTAAAGGTATGAAAAGAAGACCATGTTTCTCCTTTGCAGATTTGATCAACTGAAGCGTCATTCTTGAAAGCAACTGATCTTGTAGAATGAGCTGTTATTCTCTGAGACGGAGCTGCCCCACCTCCAAATAAGCTTTGTGAATCAGAAGTTTCAACCAAGATGCCAAAGAAAGGGCAAAAACTTTCTGACATTTAATGAATGGAACCAGTAAAAATAACAGACTAGAAGTCTTTCTGAAATCTTTAGTAGCATCCACATAATATTTCAAAGCTTTTTTAAGAGTACTCTTATGATTAGGACACAAGGAAGGAAAAATAATTTCCCTATTAATGTTGTTAGAATTCACAACTTTAGGCAAAAAATGAAAAGAAATACGCAAAACCACTTTATCTTGATGGAAAATCAGATAAGGAGACTCGCAAGAGAGAGCAGACAATTCAGAAACTTCTAGCAGAAGATATAGCAAAGATAAATAACACTTTCCAAGAAAGTAGTTTCATGTCCAAAGAATGCATAGGCTCAAAAGGAGGAGCCTGCAAAGTCTTTAATACCAAATATAGATTCCAAGGAGGAGATATATATTTAATAACAGGTTTGATATGAGTCAAAGCCTGTACGAAACAGTGAACATCAGGAAGATTATCAATCTTTCTATAAAATAAAACAGAAAGAGCAGAGATTTGTCCTTTTAAAGTATTGACAGACAAACCTTTATCCAAACCATCGTGAAGAAACTGAAGAATCCTAGGAATTCTAAAATAATGCCAAGAATAATCATGAGTGGAACACCATGAAATATAGGTTTTTCAAACCTTGTGATAAATTTTCCTTGTAACGGGCTTACAAGCCTGTATCATAGTGTGAATCACAGAGTCAGAGAAACTTCTATTACTAAGGACTACGTTTTTAATTTCCATGCCTTCAAATTTAGAGATTTGAGATCTGGATGGAAAAAAGGGCCTTTGAGACAGAAGGTCTGGTCTTAGAGGAAGTGACCAAGTTTGGCAACTGGACATTCGGACAAGGTCCACATACCAGAAACTGTGAGGCCATGCTGGTGCTATCAAAAACACATAAGATTGTTCCATTATGATCTCTGAGATTACTCTTGGAAGAAGAACCAGAGGTGGCAAAATGGAAGCAGATTGGTAAAACCATGGAACTGCTACAGCATCCATCAATTCTGCCTGAGGATCCCTGAACCTGGAGAGGTATCTGGGAGGTTTCTTGTTTAGACAAGAGGCCATCAGATCTATGTCTGGAAGACCCCACATCTGCACAATCTGATAGAACACACCTGGATGGAGAGACCACTCCCCCTGGATGCAGAGTTTGACGGCTCAGATAATCCGCTTCCAAATTGTATACACCTTATGAAAAGCTTTCCCATAGGGGAAAACATGGTATCATCAGGCAATACTCCCTTTGCATCCCTCAGACAAACACTGCACTTAGAGAGGAACTGGACTTCAATATGCTTAGAAGCACCTTTCACTGAAGAAATCAAGCACATCATGCTTCACCACCTCCTAAGGAGGCAAAGTTTTTAAAACTGAGGTATGAGTGAGGTGGGAGGTGTATTTATAGCAGTGATGTGCAGTCACTAGAGGCAGGTGAGGCAGTGGTTCACCTCTCATATGGGCAAAAATATATATATATTTATTGACTTTAAAAAAAAAAAAAAAAAATGTATTTTTTTTCCCACAGCTATATGTTGTGCAATGAAGAGGCACAAGCAGGTCTGCCCACCATTACACAACATGCTGCGCCATCTACTGGATGAAAGTGGTTAAGATCATTGCATGGCCCATTAACTGCTTATTTGAGGCAGTCCTATTTGGGCTGAACCAATCCAGTGAGAGGCATTAGTAAATGGAACTTAAAGTTGGGGCTGGATGTTAAATGATATAAAATAAAACAAAAACGGAAAAAAACAACTTTCATTTATTTTGTTGCTGTCCTGTGAACCTGCTAGCTTTGCTAAAGTGAAAAAGAGAGTTCTGTTCTTCCCCTCTAAGTGCAGTGGAATGTGCCACTGTCACTTCCTGAATCCTTACAGAGCAGGAAGAGAGAGGCACAGAGAGCACAGTTTCAGCCCCATCTTATTAAAGTAAGATTTTACTGAAAAGGATTCTGTTAGTGAAAATGATAATTCAATGAATGTGGCTTAGTGGTTTTTTTACTCTTTTACAGCAAAGGATCGTTTTTGTATTTTGTTTACTCAAACTTTACACCCACTAACTTAGCAGCTTGCCTCTGTACTGCACACTAATGTATGGTCTCATTTAGTTATAGTCTCACTTAGTTATAGTCTCACTTAGTCTCTGTAGCTTTGCTGTTTTATTACTTAATGCAGTGGTCCCTCTCCCCCCCCTTTGTATGTGTGTGTGTGTGTGTGTCTCTCTATCCATCTCTCTCCTTATGTGTTGTTCTCCCCCATGGTCTCTTTCTCTCTCTGTCTCTCTTCCTCCCCCTCAGACTCTCTCATCCCTTATGTGTCTCTAACCCTCTGTGTGTGATTGTGTCTCTCTCTAACCCTCTGTGTGTGATTGTGTGTCTCTCTCTCTCTCTATCTCTAACCCTCTGTATGTGATTGTGTCTCTCTCTAACCCTATGTGTGTGATTGTGTCTCTCTCTCTCTAACCCTCTGTGTGTGATTGTGTCTCTCTCTAACCCTCTGTGTGTGATTGTGTCTCTCTCTAACCCTCTGTGTGTGATTGTGTGTCTCTCTAACCCTCTGTGTGTGATTGTGTCTCTCTCTCTCTCTATCTCTAACCCTCTGTGTGTGATTGTGTCTCTCTCTAACCCTCTGTGTGTGATTGTGTCTCTCTCTAACCCTCTGTGTGTGATTGTCTCTCTCTCTCTCTCTCTCTCTCTCTCTCTCTATCTCTAACCCTCTGTGTGTGATTGTGTCTCTCTCTAACCCTCTGTGTGTGATTGTGTCTCTCTCTCTTTCTCTAACCCTCTGTGTGTGATTGTGTCTCTCTCTCTCTTTCTCTCTAACCCTCTGTGTGTGATTGTGTCTCTCTCTCTCTCTTTCTCTCTAACCCTCTGTGTGTGATTGTGTCTCTCTCTCTTTCTTTCTCTCTCTCTCTAACCCTCTGTGTGTGATTGTATGTCTCTCTCTCTTTCTCTCTCTCTAACCCTCTGTGTGTGATTGTGTCTCTCTCTCTCTTTCTCTCTCTCTAACCCTCTGTGTGTGATTGTGTCTCTCTCTCTAACCCTCTGTGTGTGATTGTGTCTCTCTCTTTCTCTCTCTCTCTCTAACCCTCTGTGTGTGATTGTGTCTCTCGCTCTCTCTCTAACCCTCTGTGTGTGATTGTGTCTCTTGCGCTCTCTCTAACCCTCTGTGTGTGATTGTGTGTCTCTCTCTCTTTCTCTCTAACCCTCTGTGTGTGATTGTGTGTCTCTCTCTCTTTCTTTCTCTCTCTCTCTAACCCTCTGTGTGTGATTGTGTCTCTCTCTCTCTTTCTCTCTCTCTAACCCTCTGTGTGTGATTGTGTCTCTCTCTAACCCTCTGTGTGTGATTGTGTCTCTCTCTCTCTTTCTCTCTCTCTAACCCTCTGTGTGTGATTGTGTCTCTCTCTCTCTCTTTCTCTCTCTCTAACCCTCTGTGTGTGATTGTGTCTCTCTCTAACCCTCTGTGTGTGATTGTGTCTCTCTCTTTCTCTCTCTCTCTCTCTAACCCTCTGTGTGTGATTGTGTCTCTCGCTCTCTCTCTAACCCTCTGTGTGTGATTGTGTCTCTCGCTCTCTCTCTAACCCTCTGTGTGTGATTGTGTCTCTCGCGCTCTCTCTAACCCTCTGTGTGTGATTGTGTCTCTCTCTTTCTCTCTCTCTCTAACCCTCTGAGTGTGATTGAATCATTGTGTCTCTCTCTCTTTCTCTCTCTCTAACCCTCTGTGTGTGATTGTCTCTCTCTCTCTCTTTATTTCTCTCTCTCTTTAACCCTCTGTGTGTGATTGTGTCTCTCTCTCTCTTTCTCTCTCTAACCCTCTGTGTGTGATTGTGTCTCTCTCTCTTTCTCTCTCTCTCTAACCCCTCTGTGTGTGATTGTCTCTCTCTCTTTCTCTCTCTCTCTAACCCTCTGTGTGTGATTGTGTCTCTCTCTCTCTTTCTCTCTCTCTAACCCTCTGTGTGTGATTGTGTCTCTCTCTCTTTCTCTCTCTCTCTAACCCCTCTGTGTGTGATTGTCTCTCTCTCTCTTTCTCTCTCTCTCTAACCCCTCTGTGTGTGATTGTGTCTCTCTCTCTTTCTCTCTAACCCTCTTTGTCTCTCTCTCCCCCGTCTGTCTCTCCCTCTCCCCCCGAATGCTTTTCTGTGTTTCTGTCTACCTTTTATTTATTTAATTAATGAATTGATAGTGCCACCTGATGGTGTGGCTTTATTTAAAGGGGTGAGGCCAAGCTCCCCACCATCTTTAAATTTCACCAGCCGCCACTGGATCAAGACATTTTTATATTTACTGCATAATGAAAGAATCAATAAGCATAATTTGCAGCATTAAAGTAAAAAGTATGTTTTAAACATATTTTAATGGGCATGGATTTCTAGATCTCATAATCAGAGCAAGCATTGTGTTATCTGGCAAGAGTTTCTGTTACAATCCTTTTAGACTAAAATCAGATGTTTACTAAGTTGACCAGTTTTCCAAGACACCATTTAAAGGGACATGAAACCCATATCAATCCCATATGCAAATTTAAATAACTTTCCAATTTACATCTAATATCTATTTTTTTTCATTCTTTTGATATAATTTGTTGAAAATCATATCTAAATATGCTCAGTAGCTGCTGATTGGTGGCTGCACATAGATACCACATGTGATTGGCTCACCCATGTGCATTGCTATTTCTTCAACAAAGGATATCTAAAGAATGAAGGCGTATCCTAGCCACTGCCTCACCAGCCTCTGACGTCACTGCACGTCACTGATTTATAGGCAGTTGAGGTTTGGGAAACTTTGCCCCCTCCTGGTAGGAATGTATATCCCATCAGTAACTAGCTTGTGGACTCTCCCAACCTATATGAAAGAAAGTTTATATATACTGAATATATATATATATATATATATATATATATATATATATATATATATATATATACATATCATCTCAGAGAATCATCAATAGGCCAATATGTGGGGTACTCCTAGTACATGGAGGTCTAAAAAATGCCTAATTTAAAAATAAAGAGAAAGAAAAATGTAAACCTTATCCAGCACACACTTATTTAAAGCCACAGTGTATCAATTAAAACTAGTAACCTCAGAAGATATGTTAACAAATCAAAACATATTAATACAATACAAAGTATAATTGCAATGAGCAAAGACCAAATTGCTCTGTTGTTGCTAAATAGGATTTACAGCCAGACTAATCAAAAGAGCTAAGTCTCTACACGTATGGCTATCAAATACAAAGTTAGCAAAGTCTCTTCACAGAATCAAGCAGAGAGTTAGTGAAAGCCTCTCATAAATTGATGCAAAAAGTTTCATATAGCCAAAGCATAGAGCCATAGATAAGTGCTTAGCATATCATGAGTTGTTAGTATTATCACTTTGATGAAATCCACAAACAGTGAAATTGGAATGCTTCTCTTCAACTGTCTGTATTATCGACTTGCTGCCCAAAGAGATATAAAAACAATTCTATGAAATGGCCAAGCAAGTGCATTAACACATTATTTCCGGGTCCCAAGTATATTAACAGTCCTCCCAGAGTGTAGGTAGCAAGAGTATAGGCATGCCTTACCAGTATACACAGCGCTTACTGGACCAGCTATCGATCATAGACATATTTCGATCCTCCCAAAGCACTTGATATATTTAACTCACTGGAATGTTAAAACTGACTTCTGTTTCCTTGTGCATTGCCACTCACCACTCTGACCATCCAACAGCATCCCAGACAAACTATAGTATTGTTACAAACAGATGCCGACACTGTGGGCGTGGTTAGGATAGTGATACGCATGTTTCACCCCTCACTCGATTCCTTTAGGGCTTTCTTAAGCATCATTGAACTGTCATAGTACAGAGAGTGCTTTTATACTATTTAGCTCACTGGGTGAAATAGTCCAAACCTTGCTCATAATTAACCATTTCACAGTCTACCTTCAATTTACAATTAACCATGCATTTAATAACCTCAAATAATGGGAGTTTGACACACAATCAAGCAAACAATCCCTACCATCTCTGATAAAGTGCAAATTAAGCAGCGAAATGCATCAGATGCTATGGCTGTTTGGATCTGAATACCCATGCAATATTAACCCTGTTTTTAAAAGAGCTTTAATAAAAGTTCCATTCCAACACTAGAAAACACTTTTACCATTATCAGTCACTCATTGGTTAGTGTAACCCAAATTTGCTTTTATTAAAACGCATACATGCAGTATATATATTTATATTTTATTTAGTCTAAGGAAGGGGGACCACCCTGAAACGTCACTATTATTAATAAAAACATTAATGACAAGAGAGTGCCTGGCTGAAAACTATTTATTATTTATATTGTTTAAGTGCAACCTGGCATTTGAATGAACATTGGGCAAGTTGGAGCACTGAATCCGGATTGTGAATTTGTTTGTATATATATATATATATATATATATATATATATATATATATATATATATATATATATATATATATATATATATATATATATATATATATATCATCACCTAACTGCAGAATTAATTGCAGACTTTCTAAATTTTATGCGGTTTGCAAATAGGACCAATGGCACCACCTAGTGGATTGGATGTAGGCCCATATACTATATTATGATATATTATTATATATAATATTGGCCTGGGGTGCTGTGTATTAATGTCAATTTTTACAAAAACAGTCAGTGGTAAAGCCACTGGCTACAGAAGAATACACTTTTTAGCACTCTCTTATTCCATAATGGAAATTATAATAATTAAGTGTATATGTTGTGTTTGGTGTAACTTGTATTCACGGATTTAGATAAAACATATAATCTTTTTATAATTTATGTTAAAACGTGAACATTTTAAAGACAACAGACTGAGACCATAACCTTGAGAATGAATAATGGGCACTGATCTGATTGGTCAGGTTAATAATGTCAGATAAAAATATGGTTATACCGAGGAGAGTAATTATGAATATTGCTATCAAACAACTGACAAATGTATATATTTGATCAGTAACCCACATATTGAATTAATGATTAAAGCCCAGTCAAAGTTCTGAATTAAAACAAACCTGGGAGCCCCATAACACTCTCTCCCACCCTTTATTTGAGGGTAATATCTGCCCATGCTGTGAGATTGACTAATTGACCCATCTAGTAATCCTACACTTCTTTTTAAAGGGGTAGATTCATATGCATTTATAGTTCACCATATGAGCTAGTTATAATTTAACAGATTAACTGACATGGTAAGTCTGTGTTCTCAAATTGCTATTCATATACAGTGCGGTTGTTTAGTATGTTTATACATACACAGCATTCATAGTTTTTTTTTATCAGACCTAAGTGTGATATATGCCAGATACTTTCCTAAGGAACTCTTTTATATGTCTCTCATACATTATTTGGCAGTGATATAGAGGCATTTGCAGAAGTACAGAGTTGAATGTAGTATCATATTTTTATCTGACATAATTAACCTGATCAATCAGATCAGTGCCCATTATTCACTGTCCATGGTCTCAGTCTGTTTTTAAAAAAATTCCCATGATTTAACAGAAATTATAAAAAAGATTATGGGCCTGATCACATATGTGGCGATGGGCGCAAAATCCGGCATGTCAAATTTTTAGTGGACTCAAGAGATCACATATACAGTGCAGCATACAAGTCACACACATATATTTTACCCGTCGCCCGCAGTTTTTACTCCTATAAACTAACATAGAACCGGCATCGCAAGTCGGTATCACATATTCAGCGCAATGAATTACGCGCAGAATGGAGAAATTTTACTCCATTATCACCTCGCCACACATAGGCAGGTGCAGCAAGTCTTGCACTGACTATAAAAGTATCTTAACTCTGTGGAAGCCTTAACAAACACCGCAATATCAACCCTTTGCATGCGCAGTATCAACCCTTTAAACTGCCATCCCCCTACATTGCAATGCCTAATAAAAATATTAACACCTAATTCGCCAACCCACACATCGCAAACTACCTAATAATCATATTAACCCCTAAAACGCCATCCCCCGCACCGCAACTACTAATAGAAGTTATTAAAGGGACATTATACACTAGATTTTTCTTTGCATAAATGTTTTGTAGATGATCCATTTATATAGTGCTTTAGCTAAACATACAATTTTCATGTAGCACATTGTGCAACATTTAATATTACATGCCTAGTCTTAGCTAATAAATGCCTGTATTGACCAAAACATTTTTACTAATTTTATTACTCAGTTTACACAGTTGAGTTTACATTGTTGAGTTCCCAACAATACACTTATTAGTCCAACAATGCCCCTAATTAACATACTGTGGTAAACTTAAAGGGACAAAATACCCAAATGTTGAAGCACTTGAAAGTGATGCGGCATAGCTATAAAAAGCAGACTAGAAAATATCACCTGAAAATCTCTATGTAAAAAAGGAAGAAATTTATGTCAAAAGTTCCTAAGTATTCACACCCCACAGTAAAGAGACTTTAAGCTGCCAGTCAAGATGCCTGTCCCAGGACTTGCAAGGGAATGTGCAACTGGCATGTGCAGGCACAGTCATGTTATTTCCTTATTCAGTTTAAGGAAGTTTAGTGTGAAATCTCACAAGATTTAAAGGGGCATGAAACCGTAAATTTTTCTTTCATGATTTAGGTAGAACACACAATTTTGAACAACTTTCTAGTTTACTTCTATTAACAAATTTGTTTAATTCTCTTGATATCATTTGTTGAAGGAGCAGCAATGCCCTACTGGTTTCTAACTGAACACATGGGTGGGCAAATGACAATCGGTATATATATGCAGCCAAAAATCAGCAGCTAGAACCTAGGTTCTTTGCTGCTTCTGAGCTTACCTAGATAAACATTTCAGTAAAGAATAACAAGAGAAAGAAGCAAATTAAATAATAGAAGTAAATTGGAAAGTTGTTTAAAATGGAATGCTCTGTCTAAAACATGAATGTCTAGTTATGACTTTACTGTCCCTTTAAGTGAAATCTCATGAAATCACTACAAAGCAATGCAAGACCCCAGCTGATTGGCTATTGCATTTTCTTTCTTTTTTTTCAACTTGCAGCTTTACAACAGCTCAAACTTTTCACAGAGCACTTACTCTGGTGAGCTGAAGATTTTTTTTAGGTAAAATATTCCCTTTTTACAAGTGATATTTTCATGTCAGCTTTTTATAGTTATGCTGCATCACTTTCAAGTGATTTAGCATATGGATATTATGCCCATTTATATCAAGAATCACCATGTTCAATACCATATATTGAATGCAATTTTATAATCCATTTAAAGGGACCTTAGTCATCTTAAAGTCTTTTTTTTTATTAAGCTGCAAATATCCTCCTGCACCTATATCATGCAGTAGTAACAGTAACAAAGTTTGTGATGTCATGAGTGGGCAGAGCTTGGCAGCCATTTCAAAGTGGCCAGAAACAATAATCATTTTAAAGTAACTTTTTTACTGTTACTGCTGTGTGATATAGAAAGGGGCGCAGGAGGCTATTTGCAGCTTAATCTAAAGTAAGACTTTAATATGACTAAGATGCAGACTGTCCCTTTATTGCCTGAGTTGCTACTGCAAAATAAAAAAGGATATCAGTTTTGCATATGTGACTAGATTTTGAAACAGATAGCAGGTTTCTAGGCAGTATTCTAAAAGAGCCCTAGTCATGTTACATTAGCAGCAGATTCTTTATGTTTAATTTGGATAAAGAGAATTAACAGAAGATTGAGCACTAAAATGATTAGGTGAATCTCCTAATCTAATTATAGTAAAATATCCATACAATACAGATTAGTACTCCACGTAAACAGCCCTTGTTAATGTAGTAATTTTATTACCACATTATTTATACCCAGTATCATCTGGGGCATTGGGTGTGTATCTGCTCTGAGAGTGCATCACTTTTACTGCACCCACCCTTTCAATGCTGTCTAGAAGGAACTAGCTTGGGAACATTGTAAAAGTCAGTGGCAAAGGTGAACATAAATCCTTGTGCAATCAGTTTTATTGTGAATTAAAGGGACAGTAAAGTCAAAATTAAACTTTCATGTTTCAGATAGAGAATGCAATTTTAGACAACTTTCCAATTTACTTCTAATATCTAATTTGCTTTGTTCTCTTGGTAGGTGGGCTCTGGAGTAGCAACGCACTACTGGCTGCTAATTGGTGGCTGTGCATATATGCCTCTTATCACTGGCTCATCCAATGTGCTCAGCTAGCTCCCAGTAATGCATTGTTGCTTGTATAACAAATGATACCAAGAGAATGAAGCAAATTTCATAATAGAAGTAAATTGGAAAGTTGTTTCAAATTTGTAAACTCTACTGGAATCACGAAAGAAAACAATTGAGTTTCATGTACCTTTAACAGCCTCCCCTTAATATATAATATCAATGTACTTTTTTAAAAATATATTGCAACCCATTTTAACCTTTATTGTCTCATATATTATCCCAAAAAAGCAGAGTCGTTTCTGTTTGTAATTGCCCATTAAAGGGACAGTAAACATCTTGGCCCAGATTAGTACACTAATTTTTTATCGCTCTTTTGTGCTAACTGCGCTCAAGGTAAAAAATGAGCACAGTCAAATATGCACTGGTATTACAAGTTGAAAGTAAAAAGGTAGCGCAAGAGCAAAAGACTCAGGCATGCTAACTTTGGATATTGTTTCCACTGTAACTACCTCCCCGATAGACTTCTATGGGGCACGCTAAAGAAAGCCTTTTCCATATATATGGTGGGCTAGAGTCATATCTGTTGCGCTAAACCTTCTCTGGCAATTGTGATTAACCATGGACTTGTAATATCAAGTTGTATACTAAAGTTAACGCAGTCTTGCGATATTGCTTATTGCGTCCCATGCTATCATTAGCGCACCACTTGTTGTCTCCCCCCTCTCCCTCAGAGTGGCAGTTATCTATCGCCCCCAACCTCCCAATTCCTTGATAACTTTGCTGCCTGGCTTTCTCACTTTCTCTCTACAAATACACCTGCTTTAATCCTGGGGGACTTCAACATCCCCATTGATAACCCATCTGCCCCTGCTGCCTCTAAGCTTCTCTCACTCACAAAGTTCTTTGGTCTCTCACCCTATTCCCTACTCACTGCGACAGACACTCTATTGATCTAGTATTCTCCTACCTCAGCTCTCTCTCTGACGCCACCTGTCGCCCATTTCCCATCTCAGACCACCATCTGCTCACCTTTAAGTTTAACATACAGGCTAAACCTACTTCTCCCCCTCGCACCTGTAGAAAACTGCACACTGTGGATCCTCTACAACTCTCCAACCTTACTCAAAAACAGCTCCCTCACACTTCCACAATATCCTGCCCTGACCTTGCTACAACCCACTATAACAATACTCTCTCCTCTGCACTGGACACTTTCGCTCCTCCCCAAATATGCAAAACCCCACATCGTCAGCTCTAACCCTGGCACTCTAAGCAAACACGCTACCTGCAAAAATGCTCCCGTGCTGCTGAACGTGCCTGGAGGAAATCCAGCTCTGAATCAGATTTCCTCCACTATAAGTTCACTCTTTATTCTTACTCCTCTGCCCTTCACTTAGCCAAGCAAACCTACTTCTCTTCTCTTATATCTACTCACGCCTCAAACCCTAAACGTCTCTTCTCCATTTTCAACTATCTCCTTTATCCACCTGCACCACCCCCTTCATCTGCCTTTAGTGCTCAAGACCTGGCAGACCACCTTTTCAACAAAACAATTACCATCCGAAGCAATATCCCAACACAAGACTGCAACCTTCCATCTCCGCCCCCGGCAACCCCCTCCACCACTCTCAGCACCTTCCACCCTACCACTGAGAATGAAGTGAGTTCCCTATTATCTTCCTCACACCTTACTACCTGCCCACTTGACCCTATCCCTTCACATCTAATACCTTCTCTTTCTTCTACCCTCACTCCAGCTCTTACTCACATATTCAACCTATCCCTTACTACCGGTTCATTCCCATCTTCCTTCAAACATGCAAAGGTCACCCCCATCCTCAAAAAACCCTCTCTCCACCCCAATTCTCCTGCAAACTACTGCCCCATATCACTGCTTCCGCTAGCTTCAAAAGTCCTGGAAAAACTAGTCTTCGATCGCTTAACCCACTTCTTGTCCTACAACTCACTGCTCGACCCCTTGCAATCTGGCTTCCGTTCCTAACACTCAACTGAGACTGCCCTCACTAAGGTTACCAATGATCTTCTTTCTGCTAAAAAAATGGCCACTACTCAATACTTATCTTACTTGATCTGTCTGCTGCCTTTGACACCGTTGACCATCCCCTTCTCCTACAGATTCTCAGCTCCCTTGGGCTCTCTGACACTGCCCTTTCCTGGATCCACTCTTATCTCTCTAATAGGTCCTTTTCTGTCTCCTTTGCTGGCGACTCCTGCTCTCCATTGCCTCTGTCTGTTGGAGTACCTTAAGGCTCTGTTATGGGTCCTCTACTCTTCTCTATTTATACTTCCTCACTTTACCTCTGAAATTCAGCAATTTCTTATTCTTAAAACTTTAAATGCACCTGCTGATTTCTCAACGCTAATTCTGATACGTATATGTCCCTAACTGGCTTTATCAGATAACACCTGCAAAAAAAAATCACTTTATACTAACTTTATGATTGTGACTAGCCTTGTTGTCTGTGGACTAAAGCCCAAATTGGCTCCTCCGAATAAGGCATATAGTGGGCTGAGTTTGGCAATTGAAAAATAATTGCAATAAAAACATAAATTATTCTTACCTGATAATTTTATTTCCATCGTGGGGAAACTTCAAGGCTTGAACCACATCCAAATTATGAAGTAACCTCTCCATAAGAGAAGAGGGGTTAGGACACAAAGAAGGAACTACTATTTCCTGATTGATGTTACGGTTAGACACAACTTTGGGAAGAAATCCCAAACCAGTGCAAAGAACAGCCTTATCAGCGTGAAAAAACAAATAAGGAGGCTCAAATTGCAAGGCCGCCAGCTCAGAGACTTTGCAAGCTGATGCAATAGCCAACAGAAAGAGAACTTTACAGGAAAGAATCTTAATGTCAATAGAGTGCATAGGTTCAAACGGAACCCTCTGCAACACCCTCGGAACCAAGTTCAAGCTTCAAGGAGGAGCGCACTGTCTAAAAATAGGCCTGATTCTAGACAGGGCCTGAACAAAAGACTGAATATCCGGAAGTTCAGCAAGCCGCTTATGTAACAAAACAGATAATGCCGAAATCTGTCCCTTCAAGGAACTGGCGGCAAGCCCCTTCTCCAGTCCATCCTGGAGAAAGGACAGCATCCTGGATACCTTCACTCTGTGCCAAGGATGCTTCTCACACCAGGACAAGTAAGTCCTCCACACCTTATGATAGATGCGACGAGTGACCGGCTTCCTGGCCTGGTTTTCTCTCAGAAAACCCTCTCCTGGCCAAGACTAAGCGTTTAATCTCCACGCAGTCAGCCTCAGAGAATCTAGATTTTGATGTTGAAAGGGACCCTGTATCAAGAGATCCCTGCGACAGGGTAACCTCCATGGAGGAGAAGATGACATCCCCACTAGATCCACAAATCACGTCCTTTGCGGTCACGATGGAGCAATCAGAATAGCTGAAGCTTGCTCCTGCTTGATGCGGACCACTACCTGAGGTAAAAGTGGCAACGGTGGAAAAATGTAAACTAGGTATCTATCCGCTCTGCCTGGGGATCCCTGGACCGCGATCTGTATCCGGGTAGCTTGCAATTGAGTCTGGACGCCATGAGATCTATCTCCGGTGTCCCCCATCTGTGACAAATCTCAGCAAACACCTCGGGATGGAGAGACCATTCCACCGGATGGAAGGATTGCCTGCCTTGAAAATCCGCTTCCCAGTTGTCCACACCCGGAATGTGAATTGCTGAGAGCAAACAGCTTTGGGACTCTGCCCGTTCCAATAGCCGAGAAACCTCCCTCATTGCTAGGGAGCTTCTCGCCCCCCCCCCCTGTGATGGTTGATGTAAGCCACCGAGGTAACGTTGTCTGTCTGGAACCTGATAAGGTTGAACAACCCCAGAGGAGGCCACGCCTTCAGAGCATTGTAGATTGCTTGAAGTTCCAGAATATTGATCGGGAAGAGAGATTCCTCTCGAGACCACTTTCCCTGAGCCATCCTGGCACCCCAAACAGCTCCCCATCCTGCCAGACTTGTGTCCAGGTCACAATCACCCAGGATGGTCTCAGGAAGGATGTCCCTTGGGACAGTTGTTCTGGATGGATCCACCAAGAGAGGGAGTCCCTCGTCCGATCATTCAGAGAAATCTGTTGGGATAGGTCTCTATGATCGCCGTTCCACTGTCTCAACATGCACAACTGAAGAGGTCTGGAACCTGACGAATGGAATGACATCGATGCTGGACACCATGAGCCCAATCACCTCCATACTCTGAGCCACAGAGGGACTGGAGGAGGACTGAAGGGCAAGACAGGTGGACACAATCTTCCTGCGCCCCTTGTCCGCACGAAAGGGATGAAAAGTAGATCTCTTAGGCTTAACCTTCTTATCCTGCAGTAGGAAAGCGCCCTTGCCTCCCGTAACTGTGGATAAGATCGAGTCCAATCCCGGACCGAACAGGATCTTTCCCTGAAAGGGAAGGAATAGCAGTCTAGACTTAGAAGTCATGTCCACAGACCACGACTTTAGCCACAGAGCTCTGCAGGCTAATACGGAAAACCTGATACTTTAGCATTCAGGCGAATGATTTGCATATTGGCATCACAAATCACCAATATGTCGCAGCTCCGGCTACCACAGCTACTGGATGTAAAACAAACCCTGTGTGTTGAAACATTTTTCTTAAAGGACCAGTAAACACAGTAGATTTGCATAATCAACTATGCAAGATAACAAGACAATACAATAGCATTTACTCTGAATTTCAAATGAGTAGTAGATTATTTTCTAACACATTTAAAAGTTATGTATATTTTCACTCTCCCTGTACCATGTGATAGCAATCAGCCAATCACAAATGCATATACGTATAGTCTGTGAGTTCTTGCACATGCTCAGTAGGAGCTGGTGACTCAAAAAGTGTAAATATAAATTACTGTGCACATTTTTTTAATGGAAGTAAATTGGAAAGTTGTTTAAAATTACATGCTGTATCGGAATCATGAAAATTTAATAAAACCTGAGTGTCCCTTTAACATGTTTTCTAACTTTTTATGGGCTCTTTAAAAGATAAACTATCCTCAAGAGGAATCGTCGTTAGATTTGCGAGCATAGAGATAGCACCATCCACCTTAGGGACAGTTCCCCATAGCTCGAGCTGAGAGTCTGGGACGGGGAACAGCTTCTTAAAGGAAGAAGAAGGGGAAAAGGAAGAACCTAATCTCTCCCTTTCATTCTTAATAATGTTAGCCATCTTAACAGGAACCGGGAAGGTCTGAGGCACCACCCTGTCCTCATATACTTTATCAAGCTTAGGAATCGAAGGTTCCTCCGGTAGTTTCGGTTCCGGAACCTTGAGAGTAGCAAGCACTTGCTTCAGCAAAAAGCGCAAATTTTCCATCCTAAACCTAAAGTCAGGCTCTTCCACAGTCGGAACTCTAGATGACATAGACTCTGACCCAGAAGGAACGTCCTCCGAAGAGTCGGAGTCGTCCTTGTCAGCGGATAATCTTTCAGAAATATCCATTGGAGTATATGACCCCTGGGTTGGATGGCCATATTTTACCTTACGCTTGTGTTTAGCAGAACGTGGTAAGGCACTAATCACCTTAGACACCGCCATTTGCAGTTGATCCGAAAAATCTGGAGGCCAAAGGATCTCTTCCATAGGAGAAATGGTCGTGCCCTGGGGCGCTGCATGTGTAATTGGAGATTAATGTAGGGAACGCACCTCATGGGACGGGGAACCCTCAGAGGTGGACGGCTCAGTAGTACTAGACATCTTATTCTTTCTAGATGTCGTAACTTTATCAAGGCATGTGGAACATAGATGAGCAGGCAGATCTACCAGAACCTCCTCGCAATAAACACAGGTATGAGACTTGGTTAAGAGGGAGTACCCTCCAATGCGTTGAGAGTCCTCCATAGCTTGCGCCTTTATTACGGATTAGATATATTATATGAAAAATGGCACCTTTATAACCTCCAATGGCTGGGGCACTCACCACCTCCTATGACCCGGATCACAGAATCCGTTTCATCTCCTGCAACCGCCGGTCAAGCAAAGGAAGTCGAATAGGCCACACCCGGTCTGAAGGAATGCCTTGCAGGACCGCCCCTGCACTAGGAAAAAAAAAGTGCCAAATTGGCCGTGCAAATACTCCTGGAAATTAAACTAAAAGTCCACCCATTGCCAGAGCCTCATCTCACACATATCGCAGCAATGACACAATAAACAATATTATGTACAGAACCCCACTCTGTTAAATAATCCCCCTACCAGGAATATTAACCCTTGATTCTATAAAGAAAATAGGTATCACACTGTGACCCTGTCTTCTGTGTTATCATTATGTGTATAAAAAAATTAAACAATCTTACCAGAATCTATGCTGTGGAACAGGAACACGGCCTCTCAAATGTGACAGTGTAGTAGCATCGCTCCTGACATGGACTTGAGTGTAGAACGCAGGCAGCGAAACTCGTCAACGCTGATTGCTTATGGAGCTGTTAAAATTAGTCGGGCTGGAAAGACTTTCCCTGCATCTCCGGACTCTAACTTTCACTCAAGCTCTCACTAAGAGGCTGACAGGACTACTTAAAACTCCAGTCCCATTCCGAAGAGTACTACCCACCATAAGAGACTACTCAGTCTTCTGACACTTCTCTGCCAACCTCCTGTGATGAAAGGCAAAGACTGACTGGGGGATGAGGAAAGTGGGGGAGGTATTTAAGCCTTTGGCTGGGGTGTATTTGCCTCCTCCTGATGGCCAGGTTCTTAATTGCCACAAGTAATGAATAAAGCCGTGGACTCTCCTCCCCTTTAGATGGAAAAGGATGTTAATTTGTTTTAAAAACACATTGGCTGATATGTTAGTCTTTAACAACACAATAGAAATGTCTTGTAATTACAAGGGGCCAAATTATAAGTGGAGCGGTATTTAACGCTCCCGCGCTAACTCAGCTAAAAGTCCGGCAGTGCTCGTATCACAAGTTGAAAGTAAAAAGTATTCGCTTGCACACTAACCTTATCTGTGCAAAAAGCTGAAGTTAGACTATCAAAATCGTGTTTACGTATTCACCCATAGAAATCAATGAAACAAAAAAAGTGGGGGGAAAAAAACACTACTCGCGAGCAAACCCGATCGCATATTTTAAAGGGTGCTAACCCGAGAGAAAAATATGAATATTTCCCCTTCAAATTTTCTTCACATAGCAGAATATGCTATTTATTCATAAATACATATTTCTACATATATATGATGGTATTTGGTACAATGTATAAAGATAATTATATACAGGTAAAGATATATACAGATATAGGAATATCAATTTAAAAATACATAAAACATATACTGCAGAACATTGGAATGTACAATATTTACACAGTATAACAATTAAATATTAGTTTTGCATAAAAACGTTTTTATACGTTTCCATCTACTTAACTGCAAAGGTCTCCAATGCACTTATATATATATATATATATATATATATATATATATATATATATATATATATATGTATTTATGTGTTTATATGTGTATATACTGTATGTCTGTAAATATATATATATCACCTGAGACCTCATATCTTTGAGCACTTTTTTGTGCAATTTTTTAAAATATTGTTTATTAGATAGTGTTAGTATGAGTGTAACTGTACTTTGTAATTTATTTTCGTGCGCGTTTTATGCCTTTTTTTGTTTCTTTTGCGAAACATTTAATCAGATCTTTGAGGACACGGTAATCATTATAGTGTAAATCATGACTGCACTCAGTAAAGTGTTTACTTTTAACTTGTAATACGAGCACTACACATGACACGCGCAAACATCTGCGATAATCTCCTTTAACCCCTTAATGACCACAGCACTTTTCCATTTTCTGTCCGTTTGGGACCAAGGCTATTTTTACATTTTTGCGGTGTTTGTGTTTAGCTGTAATTTTCCTCTTACTCATTTACTTTACCCACACATATTATATACCGTTTTTCTCACCATTACCATTATTTCTATCATATCTTATAATTTGCTATAAAAAAAATACAAAATATGATGAAAAAATGGAAAAAAACACACTTTTTCTAACTTTGAGCCCCAAAATCCCTGAATATCCCTTGACATGTATATATTTTTTTTAGAAGACATACCAAAGTATTGATCTAGACCCATTTTGGCATATTTCATGCCACCATTTCACTGCCAAATAAGATCAAATAAAAAAAAAATGTTCACTTTTTCACAAATTGTTCACAAACTTTAGGTTTCTCACTGAAATTATTTACAAACAACTTATGCAATTATGCCATACATGGTTGTAAATGCTTCTCTGGGATCCCCTTTGTTCATAAATAGCAGACATATATGGCTTTGGCTTTGCTTTTTGGTAATTAGAAGGCTGCTAAATGCCACTGCGCTCCACAAGTGTATTATGCCTAGCAGTGAATGGGTTAATTAGGGAGCATGTAGGGAGTTAATTTTAGCTTTAGTGTAGTAGACAACCCCAAGTATTGATCTAGGCCCATTTTGGTATATTTCATGCCACCATTTCACCACCAAATGCGATCAAATAAAAAAAAAAAACGTTACATTTTTCACAATTTTAGGATTCTCACTGAAATTATTTACAAACAGCTTGTGCAATTATGGCACAAATGGTTGTAAATGCTTCTCTCGGATCCCCTTTCTTCAGAAATAGCAGACATGTATGGCTTTGGCGTTGCTTTTTGGTAATTAGAAGGCCGCTAAATGCTGCTGCGCACCCCACGTGTATTATGCCCAGCAGTGAAGGGGTTAATTAGGAAGCTTGTAGGGAGTTTGTAGGGTTCATTTTAGCATTAATGTAGTGTAGTAGACAACCCAAAGTATTGATCTAGGCCAATTTTGGTATATTTCATGCCACCATTTCACCGCCAAAAGCAATCAAATAAAAAAAAATTGTTCACTTTTTCAAAAACTTGTTCACAAACTTTAGGTTTCTCACTGAAATTATTTACAAACAGCTTGTGCAATTATGGCACAAATGGCTGTAAATGCTTCTCTGGGATCCCCTTTGTTCAGAAATAGCAGACATATATGGCTTTGGCGTTGCTTTTTGGTAAATAGAAGGCTGCTAAATGCTGCTGCGCATCACACGTGTATTATGGCTAGCAGTGAAGTGGTTAATTAGGTAGTTTGTAGGGAGCTTGCAGGGTTAATTTTAGCTTTAGTGTAGAGATCAGCCTCCCACCTGACACATCACACCCCCTGATCCCTCCCAAACAGCTCCCTTCCCTCCCCCACCCCACAATTGTCCCCGCCATCTTAAGTACTGGCAGAAAGTCTGCCAGTACTAAAATAAAAGGTATCTTTGAATATTTTTTTTTTTAGCATATTTACAAATGCTTCTATGTAGGATCCCCCCTTAGCCCCCAACCTCCCTGATCCCCCCCAAAACAGCTCTCTAACCCTCCCCCTCTGCCTTATTGGGGGCCATCTTGGGTAATGGCAGCTGTCTGCCAGTACCCAGTTTGCAAAAAAAATTGGTTTTTATTTATTTGTTTCAGTTTTTTCTGTAGTGTAGCTTCCCCCCACCCCACAGCCCAGCAACCTTTTTAAATATAATTTATCCCCCCCCCCTTTTGCCCACTTTAAACAAAATTATTTCTGTAGTGTAGCGGTTCCCACCCGCTCCCGCACCGTGCACGCGCCCGACCCCGCGTCCCCGTGCACGCGTCCGTGTGCGCCCCCGGCCATCCTCGCCCACGATCTTGCCCCCCTCCGCATCACAAGGGTCATCGATGGCCGCCACCCGCCTCCCACACCGGCTCTCACCCACCAACGAACATAGCCATCGATGTCCGGTGTAGAGAGGGCCACAGAGTGGCTCTCTCTGCATCGGATGGCTAAAAATGGTTATTGCAGGATGCCTCGATATAGAGGCATCACTGCAATAACCGGAAAGCAGCTGGAAGCGAGCAGGATCGGTTCCAGCTGCTTTCTAGACCGAGGACGTGCAGGGTACGTCCTCAGGCATTAACAGTCTTTTTTTTAGAACGTACCCTGCACGTCCTCGGTCGTTAAGGGGTTAAGCTCGCCCAACTGTTAGCTACTCATAACGTGGCCCAAGGTGTTTACAGTGCCTTTAACCCCTTCACCCAAAATTATGTAGATCTACAACATACGGTACAAAGCCTATTGTACCACATAAGGTAGATCTATGTCACAGCTGCAGGAACCTGAGCTCCAGGCATCTGTCTTCATATAGTAATGGAGAAAGATTGTTACAGAAAAGTACAGTGTGTGTGCCACTGGCGTGAGGTGTGGGAGGGAAGGCGGAAGGTGGGTGGGAGGCAGGCAGTGGAAGGGGCCCTACGCAAAATAAAAAACGTTTTTTTAGGTACCAGTACCTAAGATGGCCAGAACTAGTTTCTGTGTTTTGTATTTACTTAAAGGGACAGTCTACAATAGAATTTTTATTGTTTTAAAAGATACATAATACCTTTATTACCCATTCCCCAGTTTTGCATAATCAATACAGTTATATTATTACACTTTTTACCTCTGTGATTACCTTGTATCTAAGAACCTTCTGACAGCCCCCAGATCGTTACAGAAAAGTACACTGTGTGTCACTGGCATGAGGTGTGGGAGTGAAGGTCAGGAGGTGGGTGGGAGGCACAGAGGCAGAGGGGGGGAGGCAGTGGAAGGGGCCCTATGCAAAATAAAAAATGTTTTGAAGGGAGAGGGAGGGATGGGAACAAGCTACACTATAGAAAAGGGGAATTGGAAGTGGGGGAACACCCTCACTTATGATCGCAGGGAGAAAGGGAGGTAGGGGGCACCACTACAGAAAAAAATTAAAAATGAATAAAATAAATAATAAAAAAAACCATATACACTGGGTACTGTCAGAGAGGTGCCAGTACCTAAGATGGCCAGAACTAGTTTCTGTGTTTTGTATTTACTTAAAGGGACAGTCTACAATAGAATTTTTATTGTTTTAAAAGATACATAATCCCTTTATTACCCATTCCCCAGTTTTGCATAATCAACAGTTATATTAATATACTTTTTACCTTTGTGATTACCTTATATATAAGAACCTTCTGACAGCCCCCAGATCACATGACTGTGACTATATAAAATCTATTGTGTTGCATTTACTACTGTGTTGTGCTAAATTTTAAATAACTCCCTGGGTGTTAACACAGTGTTATCTATATGGCCCACATGAACTTATCAGTCTCTTGTTGTGAAAAGCTATTTAAAAAGCATGTGATAAGAGGCAGCCCTCAAGGGCTTAGAAATTATCATATGAGCCTACCTAGGTTTAGTTTCAACTATGAATACAAAGAGAACAAATCAAATTTGATGATAAAAGTACATTGGAAAGTTGATTAAAATTAAAAGTCCTATCTGAATAATGACAGTTTAATTTTGACTAGACTGTCCCTTTAAGGGAAATTACAAAGGCCTGTGACACCCTGATGTTGATTCTCAAGTTTGTTTGAAAGTATGAATTGTGTAGCTACTTGGTTAGGAACCCAGGAGGGGAGAGACCTTGACGTGGTCCTAGGCTTATTCCATTGGCGTCAAATGCAATGGACCATTTTTGCTTTTAAATGGGAGAGTCATTGCTTTTAAATGGGAGAGTCATGATTTAGATAGAGCATGGTCTAAGCATAAGTGAGTTCATGGAGTTTTGAGCTCCTTGCTTTACTGAAGCTGCTGAACGAAACACTAGCTCCTCCCACCTCCTCTCCATAAAGCCTGCAGGGTACAGGATTACAATGTGAATCTAAGAAATATATGTGTAGTGTGCTGCAAGGTACTCTTAGTTATACAATACACATATCTCAGTTTGACTGCTCCCCCCCCCCCGCCCCCGGGCCCCTGGTGCAGTAGCACCGCCTGCACCTGTTGTAGATCCATCCCTGGTCTGCAGCTAACAATTCTAGCACCAGTCATTATGCTAGAATAAAATGCATTGTTTTGGGGCGTGTCTCTGGGCAGCACCTTGAGTGCTCTGCGTAGCTTGTTGATAATTTGCTGATTATCTCCAATATAGGAAGTCATCCACTCTTTTTACAAATATATTCAACATCTACAGTTTAAACTGAATCCTCAGATCAGATCAGATGAGCTGAATACTACACAGGCCTACCGATCTGGAGCGTTGAGGCCTATGGCAACCCTAGCAAGGAGAGACCTTCAACAACCCCTCCACCCCTATAAAACGAAAAGGGGGTACAAGCAGCACATGCTGTTTAATCTGTTTTACCTACACTACAAGTACGCAAATATCTGTACAGGAACCTGTCTTCTAATAAGTCCGATATGACACAGTGGGAAGCCATGCGGTTAGAGGAAAAGCCACATAGAAGAAGCTAAGTCCAGGCTATAGTAGGACTTTCTATATGGGAGCGGACAATAAAACAGTTGATCGCTACACACTTTGATCAATTTGAATAGCAGCTATACCAAGCCCTCATAACTATACCTCCATACAGTGCGCAATGCCCTGGGAAATATCCCTTACCTCTAAATGACTACCATGGCTCGAATGTTACAGAGAGTGGAGCTGAGAGCAGAGAATCTACTGAGCAATTCGCCGACTACGAGTGGATTGAAAATAGCGGTCTCACGAAAGACGCTTCTCAAACTATGGAGAAAGGTTCAGCTGCAGCTATATACAGCTTAACGACTCACCCTGAGAATTGTGCTCCAAGATATAACCGCATTCACCTTTACGGGTCCAGGCCGGTAACACATGTTGTGGCTCTACAAGGGGAACAGTTGCTGCATGCCGCCAACTCGGATCTGGGAAACAGGAGTCTGTGCCCTGAGAAACAAATTGCTCAGAGACCATCAACATCCCTCTCGACAGTCTTTATTGACAAAACTGGAGTGGGTTAAATCAGACTATGAGCCCTGGACGAGATCAAGAGGTTTTGATCTTTGCAACTGAACTTTCCTCTGTTCCACTTCTGTCTTGAGGTGCTCTAACTGGTCAAATTGTGAAGACTTTATATCTTAATGTGACATCTATTACTATTGTTGTGTCAGTATGAGTCTTTTTTCCCCCTGTATTTTATTTTATTTGGGCTGTAACTTTGTTCCTCCTAGAAAATAATTTATCCTATATTTGATCTTACATATGTTACCTACACACAAATGTATATATCATTGATGGTTTCACCAATAGAGCCCCTAGATAGCTATATAGCCTTAAACAATGTTATTTAGAGGTAACTGCGAGGGACTTTCCTCATTCAGTATCCACAGCTCTATGGTTTAACACTATAGTAAACTAAGCTACTGAACATAACAGCTGTACAGCTAGAAGCAATGTGTAAAAGACTACTGAACACAAACTTAAAAGTTCTTCTGTCTTTAGATAGGAGGCATAAAAAAAGAATTTGAGAGTAGCAGTAAATGAACAACAGGAACAGAAAGTTAAGGCGCACTGAAGTATATATGACGCCAGACCAGGAAGAAGTCATGTAGACCGAAGAGGGGCGGTGTGGTGTTACACCAAACAGCCAGTGAAGTGAACGGAGGCGTTAGTCAAAAGTTTACGACCAGAAGACCGGATAACTGAGGACTAACTCAGGCGGGCTATTGCTGGAGGTTGCCGGAGGTGTCCAATGACAGCAAGTGTATATGCTGAAGGTAACCAGTGGTTAAAGGATTCCCAGAGAAAGGTTGATTCTGGAAAGTCTGGTGAGTCATTATTGACCATATAACTATATTCATTTTCTTGTTTATTATTATAAGTCCCAAGGGGAATTAGTGCTGCCCATCTGTGCATATCAGAACTAATTACAGTGTGGTTACTATTTTATGTGCACAGCATGCACACAGGACTTTGAAAGTACCTTTTACTTGATTAGCAGTAAATGAAGGCAAATGTGTGTGGGGTGTTTCTTGCAGTTACTCAGTACTATCTATTGCATGCAGCCTACTCTACAGGTTGCTTACACACAATGCCGCTGCATAGTGATCAAGACACACACACACAATCTGTAGCCTAATTCAAAATAGAAGTAACTGGGAATATTTTTTTATGGTACAAAAAGAACATCTAGCTTAGCTATATTAGGCATGGTGAAGCATTTTGAAGAAAACTTATGTATTTGAATTTAATAGACATATAATGTCCCTTTAGAATTGTAAACTATATAAATCATAAAAGTTTAATTTCGACTTGAATGTCCCTTAAGAATATTTTAAAAATTCTGCTATTACTGAACAATTACCCCCCCCCCCCCAAGTTTTAACCTTTTATTAGATGCTATAGTATATAGGTATCTTTTTCTCTCTAGTGTTTTTTTGTTGTTTTTTTTTAAGGGACATTAAAGGATTACTTTCTGTTATAATTTTTAAGCCAAACAACTAACATATTAAAGTTAATAAACATTAATTAAAACCTACTGACCTATATTTTCTCCAAAATTAAGTTTCATAACTTTATAAAAGTTATATCTTTTATTCCCAGATGATGTCACGTTATCCTGCCCACTATTTTCAGCACTGTGTGTTCAAAATACTTAAACCAATGAAATTGTGTTTAAAGCGCCATTTTGAAACCTAGGTATTGTAAAAGGATTGGTACAGAGCAAAGGATACCCACGGAGTGGGTTTGGAAAACAATTAAATTTGCAGACAAGATTTCTGATATACGGTAGAGATATGTTAATGAAATGCTATTGATAAAAAGCGTATTTGGGGTAGTTAGTTAGTAACAGGCATAGAAAATATTTACTTACAGTGGCCCTTTAAACAATTTGCTATGGTAATATAAAATGATAACTCTTATATAAAAAAAAAACCTCTGCAACATACTTTCATTATTTATTTTGTCCTCTTTCCTGTAATGTCATTCTGAAATTGTGAGCATTTCAAGTCCTGATAGAAATAGGAGTGCAGAACACCATTATATTCCTCACAGCCATTGGTTACACACTCTAGTGACCTATTTATAACTGTTCCTAATTGGCCACAGCAGAAAAGGTAAACTAAGTTACAACATGGCAGCTCCCGTTATTTTATAGATACTAAAACTTTACACTTATTTTGTCAATAAAACTTTAAAAAAATACATCTACATGTTATTCTCAGACTATTTTTTTTTTAAATGTATCATTCTATTTAGCATTTATTTAGTGTTTGATGCCCCTTTAAATGTGATTTACATTTTCACACATCTCCTACTGCTCATAAATCTTTGGTACATGCTGCTAATTTTAAATATATTCATTAGACAAAAAAAATGCAAAAATGTTCTGAAGACATCTGGGGATTTAATTTTTTTAAACAAGCTAAAACCATAAAAGGGACAGAGAAGTCAAAATTAAACTTTCATGATTCAGACAGAGAATAGAATTTTAAAATAACTTTCCAATTTTCTTCTATTATCAAATTTTCTTCATTTTCTGTTAAGCCAATGACAAGAGGGGTGTGTGTGTAACCAACTAGCTCCTAGTTGTACATAGCTGCTCTTGAAACTGCTTAGCTATACTCTTCAACAAAGAAGGACAAAAAGAATGAAGCAAATAAATGTGTTTAAAATTGTATGCTGTATCTGAATCATACAAAGTTTAAGTTTTACTTAACTGTTAGTTTTACATGATGGTTGTTTTACATTAAAACATTTTCTATCATGCACATAAAATAGCACTGTGTAATCAAGTTAAAATGTAAAAATTACAAGAAGTGCATGCTTTCGGCTGATAAGGACAACTCTCACAACTTTATTGGTATACTGTGATACACAAAAACTGTAAATTTAGTTTTATGCTGTAAGAGTACACAAGAAAAAAGATTTTTGCTCATGTGCTTATGTGAAAAATCTATTGTTTTCTAAGAACGATGCAAATGAAGTCATACAAATAACAGAAATATTATATCTTAGGCCCCTGTAATAACCCTAATATGGATATTTAAATGTAATTTTCTATGATGATGTATATATTATCCAGAAGTGGAACTACCATTGGTGCAGCAGCACCAGGACCCAAGTGGAGGGGGGGGCGGGGCGGGGCATAGCAGCCAGTCTATACATAGGCATGTGCAGAATGTGTACAATCCTAATGCATGGAAGCCTTTTATCTATCAATCTGTCTATCTTTATTCAAAATCATTATACAGAGCTGCACTTACATTATTACTTTTGCTTACTACTGAGTTAACTTTAGGGGCCCCCAAAAAATTGCATGCCCTATCTGAATCATGCAAGTTTAATTCTGACTAGACTGTTCCTTTAATCTCTTCAATATTGAAAAAAAAATATTTACATTGATTCTAACTTTACAATTATACCTACTATTTTTTACATCACATTTACATTTTTTCCAACACAGTACTTAGAATAGCAATTCACAAGAGTACAATTAGTTTTACAGAAGTGACTACTTAAAGAAAAGGATGCAACACAATCAAAGCAAGCAACATATTTACCTTAGCTGAGTGATGAGAAAATGGGTTAGTAGGTGGATGCCCTCTGTAAGCAGAGGCAGATGGGGAGCAATATACAGATTCAGGCTGGAGAATAAGAGGTGCAAATTATTTTGTGAATTAACTTGCAACTCAGGCAAGAAGAGATAAAGAGGTTTAGTGAAAAGTAAACTAGTAGTTAACATGCAAGGTTTTAGCTAGCAGCAGACTTTTGATGATTCATATAAATAAAATAACTGGAGATCTGTCCCATTCATCAGTACAGATACTTTTCTAACATACCACTACTGTTAGGCTTTTATCATTCAAAATACAATAGCTTTATTGTTCAGGAACAGATCATCTCCAAATTGGTTACTTTGTTTTTGTGTATCGAGATTCCAATATTACAAAGTACCTACCCTTGGTCTGTTGATAATACTCTGAACCAAAAAGACAACAGGATTTCCTGCTTTTCTTATGGCTTCCACAGCTTGTTCATGACTGGCATCTCTAAGATCAATGCCATCCACCTAGAAAGAAGAAGCATCAAGGTTGTATTTGACGTCCATCAAAATTCTTTGCTTCTTGTTTCATCAACTTCATAAATGAACCAGCAAAATGTTTTAGAAAGTATGAAGGATTCAGTATATTAATAGAATACATCTAAAATCAATTTATAAGAATCAAAGTATTTTGGGCTAAACAAATAATATGTGTAATTAAACCATTAAAGTGTAAGTTATGTGGAAGATGGGAAAGCAAAGTGAATACCTCCTACTCCCACAGCTCATAAGTAAAATATCTACCTCTTGCTCTGTTATTTATGAAAGGGAACTGTTAAAAATAGATACAAGTAATAGGCTTCATTACAGCAAAAAGCATTATGTGTAATTGATTTTCTAAATAGATTTAGCATTGGGATCTCCTTCTTCTGCTACATTCCACAATCTTAATCTGAGGCTTAAGTCTGGCAGACAACTTGTTAAAACAAACAGAAAAAGACAGTTTAAAATTCAGTACTGTAATCTTGTTGAGGGAAAAAGCTACTGTGTTGTGCCAAGTTCTGCTTAAAAAAACCTAAGATATAGTTTCAATTTATTTTTAAAGCTGATCACAATTTTATTGGACTATTACTCTGTATTTATTTATTTTGCAAATAAAATGATCTAAACTAATATCCTTGAGTGGTTGTGCTAGAAAGCCCTTTGAGAACATTACTGAAAATGTCTTATGTTTATTGGTAATTACTGGGTTTCTACAAAGCTAAAGATTGTATAATAGTGTTGCCTGGAGACCCCGTTATATAGGAACTATAAAATAGCAATACATTTTATTGAATGCTACAGCCAATTTTGGAAGATTATGTAACATGATTACATTACTCTCAGCAATTGTAAATCACATCTGCTATATTTATGCTAAAGGTTTAAAGGGACATTGTACTCATGTGAAAGAACAGCATTTAAACTTCTTGCCTTATTTGCCTAAAAAAAGAGTATAAATCAAAAACTGTCTAAATGTTAACTAATATACCATTATCATTTGTACACTTTCTGCTAATGCTCATTGGCTAATAATTACGTCCTATCAACCAATGAGCATTGACAAGAAGTACCTGTCAGCAAATAGGCGTTTATCAAGAAGTACCTATTAGCCAATGAAAATCTGTAAGGTAGTACCTATCAACCAATGACCATTAGCAAGAAGTATCTGCCAATGAGCATTCGCAGGGATGTGCCTATTAGTAATTGAGGTTTAGTGTGAAGCACACAATTGATATAGCTGTATTAGTTTAGATGTACATTAAAAAGATGTTACGTTTATGTAAAAAAACAAAACAAAATAAAAATCAATATCATTATTATCATTTATTTGTATAGCACTACAAAATTCTGTAGCGCTGGATATGTTAGATGCTGATCTTTCATATGTATGACAGTACAATGTACAATATTAAATTAGATTAAAATACATTTGCAATGTAGTAAAGCAATTAGTAATCTGATTCTCTATGATACCTCCACAATCCTATCACCAGTTTTTAAGGTTCCATTCTTCGCAGATGGACTGTCTTCCAGTATGTGTTTGATGAAGATTCCTCTCATGACTTCTCCATTGCTCAAACGGCTCCCCATACCTCTGCCACCAACAATGCTTATTCCTAGAGACTTGCCAGGCTCCCTCCAGAGCTCAACCCTGAGACAAGAAAGTCAGTCTTTTGATCTCTTAAAGAGACAGTAAACCATATGCAATTGTAATATGAAATGTATAGTAATATACATATTAAAAGAACTTATGCAATATACATTCATTCTTTATTTTGACCACTTTCCTGTAATTGTTCAATTCTGAAAATTGTGGATCTCCTATTCCAGAATACTGAAATATTGCATGGCAGACTTTACAAGCCTATCCTTGTCATATATATCTAAAATTTGCAGTTTGCTAGTCTTTTTCTGCTGAAGCCAAACAATGGAGATATTGTTCACACAATGATAGCAGCATGTTCTGTTATCTCCATACTGAAGTCCATATTGACTTTTCCAAATAAAGAAAGTGGTGGGTGCTGTTTGACTACTGAAAAACAACTGCAGCAAACACAGTGTTAATCTGTTCTAATATCATTCAGACTCTTTTGATATGTATAGCTTTCAGGCTGCAGAAAAAAAAAATTTAAATCACTATCAGAACATATTTTATTAGGATTCTTTACAATGGTATTACTGTGCAACTGTAGGCATATATAGGAAACCTAGAAAGACAAGGATATCTAGTATTCAAAATCACACTTTCAACCTTTAATGGCAAGCAGGGTAAAAAACATTGAACTCAAAACTGAATCCCCATGAAATAATTATGCAAGACAATAATAAAAACAAAGTTGAGGGAATCCAGCAGTTGAGGGAATCCAGCAGTATACATAATCCTCACCTTACAGCATTATACACAGTGCTTGCTTGCTTGCTTGATTAGTGTGCAGTAGCTTATTTGTATGCTCCTAAGTGGCAACTTAAAAGGCAATAAGATATACATAATCAAGGAGTATTTCCCAGGATTGCAATACAATACAAAATAACATAAAGTAAAAAAAACAACATCATTTATATCTTACCTGATAAATTCCTTTCTTTCAAGGTGATAAGAGTCCACGATCCATAACTCCTGGGAACCACCTTTCCTGCCACTAGGAGCAGGCAAAGATTCCCAACCTCAGATCTCTATATAAACCCTCCCACCTCTATGGTAATCAGTCTGACGTATAGCCAATCCAAAAGAGGTGAGAATAAAACAGAGCAAAATAAATAGAAGAAATAGTAAAAAAGGATGTGCCAAAAATAAATAAAAAAATAAGTTAAAAAAATAAGGGTGGGGGGGGGGGGGTGGAGCCAACCACCATACTGGCCGGTCGCACCTAGCTAGAGCTCTGAGTTCTAGTTAGCCAAAAAGCAAAATATACCAGATAAATTCCCTCAATATTAAGCTATTTCCCACCAGTTACGATCCCATATCCTTAGCAGGGACACAGAAACACCTTTTAGAAGACTCAGCACGACGCCGGAGGAAGTTACAGATTTACTGGCACTGCCTCTGCTGCCGGAGGATCTGACCTGTCCCTGGCCGCCTTTCCTGTGTCCTATGCCCGCAATCCTAACAGCATAGCAACCAGCAACCTACTGTGCAGCACAGCCGCGATAGCAGGGGCTCCAGACCCAGTGGCACTGGAAGTTTGAACAACCCTCCATATTTGGCCTTGAAGGAGCTGTGCTGCAGCGGAACTCCCCGCATCTACTTACACTTTACAGAAGCGGAGCCGGACTGGAGCTCTGAACCGAGGAAGCCCACTGCCCTCCCCGGAGCCTGCTCTCCCTTGATACTCTGGGAAGCCGCCAAAGATACCGCACAATTTGCGACCCCATAGAGGAACAGCTTCCACGTGGTGCCCAGCCGATCTCCTCCCCGTAAGTACATGCAGCCCGATCTGCAGGGGATTACACTGCTTAATTAATACTAAACTACCTACAAACACTCAAGCCTAAGGGGACCCGGAGACTGTCAGTGACTTACCTAAACTGTGCTAACACACTAGCTGGGCGCCACTTCATGCCGATACTCCTTCCCCATATAGTGGCGCGAAAACGCCATCTTTAATCTCCAGCCATATAAGCGCAGCAGCCTGTCAGCGCGGCCTCCCTCACAGTCGCACTCAGAGCGCCAGAAGAAACCGCAGCACAGGCATTTACAAGGACTATTCCCAGTATATGTACTTTTCTCCTAACACAGGTACAACTGCAACCAGCTTACCAACCACTTATTAACCTGTCGCATCTCACGCAAAAATTTGAACTCCATAAAGGGGCCTGCAAAATCACTGAGCAGCAACTACTATTTGTTTTCCCATCACCAACAGCTCCCCTGTGAGGATAGTGATTACACAAGGAGATAAGCAGCTAACCCACAATAACTCAGGGGCTCCCAGGCCTACATCACAATATTACCCTTAGGCTCTAAGTGAAAGCAATCTGTATACCCACCAATTTCAGCACTGGTTCTGACACAAAGTAGGACTGTGTTACACCAACTGCAGCAGCTTAGGAGCCGCAATATATCTTGCCTTTAAATTATAGCTGGAGTGCACTCTCCTGTCCCCTTTCCTGCTGCACTTTGATGTAGCAGGTCATATCCACCACCCCTTTTCCGGCCTGGCCTAGAGGTGGCAATTTCCCTAGGGAGAGTGCCCCAAACCTACTCTGAATACTTCCAGACTTTTCCACGCCAGTGACATTCTCATTTTCTCTAAGGTACACATCTGTTTAAAATGGAATAGGCACGTATAGGCCACTTAAGCCTGTCTACCACACAGTGACCCTTCGTTGTCCTGAAGTGGGACCGCCCTGCCATACCTGACCTCTAACCTCTCAAAGTCTCCTTCTGCAAAAGACCCAGCCTTTTCTCCCCCTCACCATGTCACAATCAGCCAGAGGGAAAAAAAACAAACAACCTTTTCTACCTAAAAAAACTGTGATGGATCACTTTGGGCCCCCTGGAGGGCTCTCCCAAGGTGACATAGAACCCCCAGACTCCCCTGGGTCTGACACTTCGGATCTCACACTGGCGGCTATTCAGAACATTCAACAAGCCTCATCTGAGGCAGTTACTCCCTCATTCATCATGGACTCACTTAAGTCCCTACTGGACAAGCACCACGCTTCATTCACTGCCCAAATGGCGGCCTCAACAGCTGAGCTCAAGAAAGAGATCTCTTCAACAAATGAAAGAATTGACACTCTGGAAAGAAAGCAGGAGGATGCCGCTGTGGAACATTCTAACCTGCTTTCTTACACACAACGCCTTGCAGACTACCTGGATGTTGTCGACGACAAGATAGCGGACTTGGAAGATAGATCTCGGAGGAACAACCTCAGGATCCGGGGTATCCCTGAGTCCGTCTCTGCTGGCGATTTACAGCCGTACCTAAAAGAACTGTTTCATGTGCTAGCACCCCCCGCCATGGAGACTGAAGCCATGATGGACCGGGCACACCGGTCTCTTAAGCCCAAAGGACTCCCAGATGACCAACCTAGAGACACAATTGTCCGGCTACACTACTTCACTTACAAAGAGAGAATCCAAAGAGCCCATTTTCAGAAACCCTCCCTTCCAGAAAAATTTAAAAAGCTACAAATTTTTCCTGACCTTTCTGCAAGAACTTTACAGAAGAGAAAAACTTTTACAGAAGTTACATCCATTTTACGGAAAAATGAGATCAGGTACAGGTGGGGCTACCCCATAAAGCTACTCATCTTCCGGAACAATCAGATGTTTACCATACAGACCCCTAACAGAGGATATGAACTACTCAAGCTATGGAATCTATACCCCTCACAAAAGGACAAGCCGCACACCAGCCAAACCCAATTGAGAAGCACAGCTGCAGAATGGGGGGGTCCCTCCGCCCCTGAAGACCGACGGAACAACTTAGATGTCTCCGAGGTGGGAGACTGGAATACCCCTACAACACGAAGGTTTGGCCTTCAGAAGCAACAGGAGAGCCAGAAATGGCCGACCTTTACGCAGAGACATAGATCTGGATCACCAGTTTCCTAGGAAGTGCATCACAAACACTAAGATGTAGCTTACTCTTCCTGGACATTTGTTATGTGAAGTTACTTTCTTTTTTCCTCTTTTAGCTCATACAGATAACAGGTGGTCACACACCATTTGGACTCTAGTAACTGGCATGCTGATTTTGATGACCTTTGGACGATAAGTATCTTTAACTTGTTTTGCTCCTTTACAATATACAGTACTCATACCATGGTGAACATTGTTTACATTTATATACTGAGGTTTTATAGCTTACTAAACTGTTATCATTGCTTTTTCTCTGGAACATTAAAGTCTCATTCCTACCACAATTAGCTGTCAAACATCCACAGACCCCACACACAACTTTTACTGCCTCCAAACAAGGTTACTCTGATTTACAGGCACCATGTGCTCAGCGAGGGCCCGGCTGTAGCACACCCCCTGCATACAATCTTCCTGGGACTTAGACAGACACACTAGAAAAGTAACCCCTACGCATATAACACTCGAAGTACCCCTACAGCACACCCGCTCACATAGTGTTTTGATCACTTAATTGTCAGTAGAACTCCTCACCCCATGCAACAGAGCGCTACACCACAGCACTACAACCTCAGTTGCCCATTACAAACTTATAGCAGCAAATCTTGCGGATCACACGTCTAGTACAGACCATTCCGATCACTTAATTGTTAACAGAACACCTTACCCCATACATCTGAGTACTCTACCATAGTTCTACAATCTCAGCTGCCCATTACATATTCTCAGTAGCAAGTCCAGCGGTCCACACACCTAGAATAGTTCATTAGCTGAACTCACTGCCTACACTAAGACACCATAATCTTGACTCCTCAACTCTCTCTGTAGGGTCTACATCGAGATACATACCTGATTATCTGTTATAGTATTGTTGTTTTAAATTGTTTGTTGTTCTGGTTGCTGTTTTATGTATTGCACTGTTGTTCTCTTATAAGTAAATTGAAAGTTCTCTACTGTCACTGTCATATAACTCCAATTGATACACCACCTTTTCACTAGACAGGCTACTAGGCCGTTATTCTACCCACTTCCCTCCCGCCACTTCTAACACTCCGCTGATAAACAGTGGCACGATTGGCAACCCCCCACTGCCTGACTAGCTATTAACAGTTCATTACTTTATAGTTTCTAACAACCTCCTCCCCCCCCCACAACAAACCCAAGCCCCCTTTTTTTTCCCTTCACTTAAATGTGCTTCCCCTATTAGGGAAGACGATTAACGCGGTTTCTCTCGATCATACCGCAATTTCTATTTGCCAATTTATCAGTACCAACATATATTTGACTGAATGTAATATTTTTTTGCACCCTACTAGAAGTTTAAGAACAACCATTCTTCCCTGCCTTTTTTCTTTTTACACCTCTCTCTCACCTCCTTCTCCTCCTAGTCTTTTAGCGTTTTTTTTTTTTTTTTTTCTTTCCCTCTTCCCCCTCTTCCCCTGCTTTCTCACTCCCCGCTTCTCCTTAACACTACTTCATCATGTCCCTCATTTGCACCTCGCTTAACACTAGAGGGCTCAATACCCCTAACAAGAGAAGTAGATTAGTTAGTTACTTAACTCGCGCCAAAACTAAAATAGCCTTTCTCCAGGAGACCCATTGGGCAGAAGGAACCCCTATACCCTTTAGATGCAAACAATACCCGATAGTGGAGACAGCCTCATACCTGGGGAAATCGAGAGGCGTAGCTATTCTGATACATAAATCTGTTCTCTTTGAAAAAATAGAAACTTTCAGGGACCCAAAGGGTAGATTCCTAATACTGACCTGCAGGATAGACGATACTCCATACACTCTTGCCAATTACTATGGCCCAAACTCTGGACAAATTAGAGCCTTTAGGAAGTTTTTAAGATTGCTGGCCTCTCACAAAACACAAAACTTACTATTAGCTGGTGATTTTAACATGTTGCTAGACACAACATTAGATAGACGCTCTCCTAAGCTTAAACCCTGTGACAAACAAGCCTCTAGGACTGCAAAGCATTTCAACAATCTCTTGGCCCAACACACTCTATTCGACATCTGGCGTTCCCATCATCCTTCCTCAAGAGACTACTCCTTTTTTTCTAAAGTACACAATACCTACACCAGGATTGATTACTTTTTCTGTGAACCGAGACTCCTAGACTCGGTCCAATCAGTACTTATGCCTGAGTGTACATGGTCTGACCATTCTTCGGTTCAGCTTACCTTAAAAAACCCCAATAGCACACCCTATCGTTCTTCTTGGATGCTTCCGGACCACCTCCTTTCTAGTCCAGAACAGGTCGCACTGATCCGGAAAGAGATTTCCGAGTTTCTAAGCATAAATGATAACGGAGCAGTTAACGACTTCTGTCTGTGGGGCACTCTCAAGGCCTTTCTTAGAGGGGTATTCATTAAATTGAATGCAGAGCATAAGAAACGGTTGGGTAGTTCGCTTGCCCAACTCCATGTCTCCCTGAGAAACCTCAACACATTACATGTAACATCTTTCGACCCGCAAACTCTCACCCAAATTGAAACTATTAAGACACAAATTGCAACCCTAGAATTAAAAAGACAACAGACTCAGGTTCAAAAATTCAAACAAACATTCTACGCCAAAGGAAACAAAGCAGACAGGCTATTGGCCAATAAACTTAAGCAAAAGACTGCAGAAGCCCGCATCCCATATATTAAAACTCCCCAGGGCAATGTCCGGCTCCCAGCAGACATAGGGAAAGCTTTTGCTTCTTATTACTCTGCATTATATAACCTAGCGAGTTCCCCTACCCAACGTGTCCCGATATCACAACATATCCAGGACTTCCTAAGCACCATCTCTCTGCCGACCTTGACGGAAGCCCAGAGAGATCAGCTTGATGCTCCATTCAGCATTAAAGAAGTCCTACATGTCATCAACTCCCTAAAATCCCACAAAGCCCCAGGTCCCGATGGTTTTGGAGCTCTGTTCTATAAAACGTTCAGACTCCAGATATCTCCACTTCTTACTAGAATCTGCTCTCTGGCCAGACAGTCCGGCACCCTACCAACTGAGTTTCTAGAGGCGACCATAGTGACCATCCCGAAACCGGGTAAAACTCCTAACGTATGTGAACACTTCCGCCCCATTTCATTGATCAATGTTGATGTAAAGTTGATGGCGAAACTTTTATCCTTTAGATTAAATAAAGTTCTTCCGTCGCTGTTGGACGGTGATCAAGTTGGCTTTACCCCAGGTCGGGAAGGACCAGACAACACTCGTCGGATCCTCAACATATACTTTGAAGCCAAGCAGCGTAATCTTTCCTGCACGACCCTAGCCTTAGATGCCGAAAAGGCTTTTGATAGGGTCAATTGGACATACCTATTTGAGGTCCTTGATAAATTCGGCTTCCCCCCGGGATTTTGCTCTAGTGTTAGAGCTTTGTACTCAGCCCCCTCGGCCTCGGTTAGAGGTCTAGGATTCCGTTCCCCGACCTTCCCGATTACTAACGGGACGCGCCAAGGCTGTCCCCTCTCTCCGCTACTCTTCGCTCTAATCATGGAACCGCTGGCGGAGGCGATCAGAGGTAGTCCTGATATCAAGGGAGTGGAACTAGAGAATACCTTGCAAAAAACCGCCTTATTCGCGGACGACCTAACCATATTTCTTAGCGACCCTCTCCATTCCCTCCCTGCCCTTTTCAGGTTACTGGATTGGTTTGGACAGATTAGCTACTACAAGCTTAACATCAATAAGACGGAGGCATATTCCATTAACGTGTCAGATACTGATCTTACAGTACTCCAACAACGGTACCCATTCAATTGGTCCCAGCAGAGGATCAAGCATCTTGGAGTTTATCTCTCCTCGAACATCACCACTATTATAGAGTCTAATTTCAATCCTCTCCTCCAGCAGTTCCAATCTTGTACTGACAGGTGGAGTGTCCCATGCATCTCCTGGCTGGGACGTATTGCTGCATTCAAGATGCTCTTGCTTCCCAAGCTCACATACCTGTTCCGTTCACTCCCTATCCCTGTCCCTAAATGTCTGATTAGCAAATTTCAACAGATCTGCAATAAGTATATATGGAAAAATAAGCATCCTAGGGTCGCTACTAGAATACTTCAGCAACCACTCTTGTGCGGGGGCGCGGGCGCCCCTAACATAACGTATTACCATGAAGCTTCAAGGCTTTCTCAAGTCCTAGCATGGAAGACCACAGACAGCAAAAACAAATGGCAAGCGCTAGAACAAGCAATGCTCCCTAGCCCTCTTACCCTACAAGACCTCATTTGGCTACCCAAGCACGTCAGGTCGCTCTTTAAAATCCATAATACAATAATCTCACATGCCCTTCGATTATGGGATAGACTGCATTCGCTACCTCAGATAGCCCCACATCCTTCTCCTGTACACTCTCTAACGGGCCTGCTAGCGGCCCTTAGAGACTCCCACCCCCATCTCTGGCAGGAACATGGAATCCACCGCATAGCTGATCTGTTTTTCAACGGCCAATTCATCACGACCGCACAATTTACCAATAATTACAATCCACCCCAACTTCTTCTATTTGAGTTCTGGAGGCTTAGAAGTCTATTAAAATCCTGGGGATTTTTAAGTCAACCCCCCAGACCACCCACTATGTGGGAAAAAAGATGGACCAGCAGTGTTAGGATTCCCAGGTCGCTATCGGTTTCCTACAAAGATCTGATGAACTCTCCCCTTTTCTACAGGTCAGCTTACACTTTGGCCTGGGAAAGGGCTTTTCACTTTCGAACGGAACAGGACGAGTGGGCCCGAGCAGTGGCCCTAACCAAACAAGCACTTCACTGTGTTACACTACTAGAGTTATATCTTAAAATCTGTACACAGTGGCATCTCACCCCGCTCAGGTTATACAAAATTTCGCAGACTAACTCCCCACTATGCTGGAGGCAATGTGGGATGGTGGGTTCGCCGGCCCACATTTGGTGGGAATGTCCGAAGTTGACTACCTTCTGGCAAGTTATCTCACACAAATGTAGAAACCTAATCCCCCACTTACACAACTCCCCGCAAACAGCCTTATTGCACTTAAACCTAGACACAGCCACACCCCCAGAGGCCTTACTCTCCGTTTATATACTTATCTCAGCCAAACTAGCTATAGCGAGACTTTGGAGACAGCAAGCTCCACCTTCATGGGGAGAAGTGGTCAAAACCATGTCCTACTTGGAGATAATGGAGGGTCCAATCTTTACTCAACGTAACAAAGTTTTTTTGCATTCGGAAATCTGGGCAAAGTGGAAGCTCCTGAACTGATTCTACTACAGGGCAACTAATGAGAATAGTAGCTGTAGGCCCCTCACATCAACTAACTCCTCCTCCTTCCCCCCCTCCTCTACCCACTCATCTCCCCATCACCCCCTCTTCTTTCCCTTTTTATTTATTTATTTTTTTTTTTTCTCTTCTTCTCCCTAACTACTTTCTGGTTGGTCTTACTTGATAGATTATTCAGTCCTACGATGGATATTAATATTTGCATTATTTCCAAAAAATTTAGACTGTTCTTTTGTCCATTTTCATATGTCAGTATTTTTACACTTTATTCTGTTCTAAAATTGAAAAAAAAAAAAAAAAATGAGGTTAAGTTTATTTCTTATCTGATTGGATTATCCTGTGATGAAACAGAATAGACCTTATGTGTTTTTTATGTGCATAATGTGTTGTATTCATGCATATCTCGATGTATCACAGTTGTACTGTAACGTGAAGCTAACCTCAATAAAAAATTATTTAAAAAAAAAAAAAAAAAAAAAAATAAGGGTGGGGTCTCCATGAAAGAAAGGAATTTATCAAGTAAAATATATTATGTTTTCTTCCATATAGGAGTCCACAATCTATTACTCCTGGGAACTAATACCCAAGCTATGGCAAAGGCCACGAGTAATGGAAGAAAAAAGGGAGGGATAAACATCATTTTACAAAAAAGATAACAAAAATAATAATAAAAAAAAAAAAAAACAGAAAAATAATTTTTATATAATTTTATAAATGCAATTTAAAAATAGAAAATTGAGTCCTAGACAGAAACAACTGCCTGAAGAACTGTCATACCAAAAGCAGCTTCAGAGGAAGCAAAAGCATCAAAATGGTAAAATTTTGTAAAAGTATGCAAGGATGACCAAGTAGTTGCCTTGCAAATTTGTTCCACAGAGGCCTCATTCTTAAATGCCCAGGGAGTGGCTACAGAGCGAATAGAATGAGCTGTGATACGTTTAGCCATATGAATTAATTGTTTATTCCAAGAGGCCAGAACAACAGAAGATGCCTTCTGTCCCCTGCACTTACCTGAAAAATTAACAAACAAATCAGGAGTCTGTCTGAAATCTTTAGTAACTTCAAAATAATATTTCAGTGCCCGGTCAACATCCAAGTTACGAAAAAGTCTCTCCGAATAATTTTTAGGATTAGGACAAAGGGAAGGAACCACAGTTTCCCTACTAATATTGTCAGAATAAACAACTTTAGGCAGAAAATAAAAACAAGCTCTCAAAACAGCCTTATCCTTATGAAAAATCAAATAAGGAGGATCAGAAGAAAGTGCACACAATAATAAGCATAGGTTCAAAAGGAGGAGACTGCAAGACTTTTAGAACCAGATTAAGATTCCAAGGAGGAGAAATAGGTTTGATTACAGGCTTTATTCTAGATAACGCCTGAACAAAACTATGCACATCAGGAAGATTCTCAATTTTCCTGTTAAAAAGAACAGGAATCTGACCTTTCAAAGAACTGGCAGAAAGACCTTTCTGCAAGCCACCTTGAAGGAATCCTAAAAGAATGCCAAGAATAATAATGAAAAGAACACAAAGACATAAAGATTTTCAAACCATATAATAGATTATTCTAGTCACCGGTTTCCAAGCCTGAACAAGAGTATTAACAACAGACTCAGAAAAAAAACCTCTGACAAAGAACTATCCGTTCAATCTCCAAGCCATCAAGCTTAGAGATTTTTAGATCTGGATGGAAAACTCAGCATTGAGATAGAAGATATTTTGTTAAAGGAAGAGGCCAGGGCTGATAACTGGACATCTGAACCATATCTGCAAAACAAACTCTTCGAGGCCATTTTGGAGCAATTAGAATCACTGAAACTGTCTTATATTGGCTATAACTCTGGATAACAGAACCAAAGAAGGAAACACATAAGCTAGCTGAAACAAGCAAAGGACTATAAAAACGAAATAACCAAAGGGTTCTCAGAGCATCTGTTTCCAGAGCCCTTGGATCCCTGAACCTGGAGAAATACTGAGGAAGTTTGTTGTTTAACCTGGAAGCCATGAAAACTATCTCTGGTAGGCCCCAAAGATTCACAATCTGACTGAATATATCTGGATGAAGAGACCATTCCCCTGGATGGATTGACGGACGAATGAGAAAATCTGCTTCCCAATTATTCACTCCTGGAACATAAACAGCAGATATATGATAATAATGGATCTCGGCCCAATCCAGTATTTTCTGAACTTTCTTCATCGCCGAGGAACTCCTGGTTCCGTCCTGCTGATTGATATAAGCCACAGCTGTAACATTGTTTGACTGAAACTGAAAGAAAGATATTATCCTTAACTGGGATGAAAAAATACAAGTCCTGTGAATTGCTTGAAATTCCAAAGTATTTATGGGCAACCTGGCCTCCCAGGGAGCCCAAACTCCTTGAGCCAGATGCAAACCCCATACAGCACCCCAGACAAACAGACTTGCATTAGTCGAAATTACAGTTAACAGAGGACGAACAAAGTTTGCTCCCTGAGAAATGTGCTGAGGAACTAACCGCCATGAGAGAGATTGCCTTACAAGAGAAGATCATTTGTGATAACTGGGAGTAATCCCTGTTCCATTGATTTAGCATGCAAAGCTGAGGAGGCATCATATGAAGCCAAACAAAAGGTACCACATCTGATGCCGTCATCGTCAAACCTATTACTTCCATGCAGGAAGCTACTGGAGGGAAAGGATAAGCCTGGAGATTGAGACAAGCAATCCAAAAGTTAGCAATATGTAGATAGTAAACATAAACAGAAGTGCCCCATGGCCTAGTATTGCCAGTGATTAAATAAAAGGAGTACAAAGTGTAAAACTGCACTCATATGTATAATAGTACCCCTAGATGGTGCAAACCTCAGAAACCTGTGATGATCCAAATGAATAGGAACAGGCACATAGACATCCTTTAAACTCTATAGTGACCTTGATGAATAAAATGAAGGATAGTCCTGATGGTTTCCATCTTTAAAGTTGCAATCCTGACAAATTTGTTCAAAATATTTAAATATAGAACAGGCCGTAAAAGTTCCCTCTTTCTTGGGAACTATGAAAATATTTGAGTAAAAGCCCTTCCCCTGCTCTAAAGGATAAACTGGGAATATAACCCCAAAGATTCCAGATCTGTAACACATTGAAGAAAAGCCTGAACTTTCACCATATTCCTTGGTACCCTTGAAAGAAAAAAATCTGTCTCTGGGAGGCATTGAATTAAAGCCTATTAGACACCCTTGAGAGACAATTTTAAGAGCCCAAGGGTCTCGAACTGAGCGAAACCACACAACCTAAAAATGCATTAACCTGCCCCCTACCAAAGATACTGGACTGAGGGCTGCACCTTCATTCTGGTTTAGAAATAGGGGTGGAATTTCTGGACTGCTTGGACTTGTGCCACCAGGTCTCCAGGGCTTACCAGAGGTGCTTTGATTTGGAAAAGGTAGGTGATTTTTGCTGCTTGTTCTGAAGAAAGGAACAAAATTCACCAGACGTTTTAAATCTACCCTTAAACTTCTTATCTTGTGGAAGAAACTTACTCTTGCTACCAGTAGCTGCTGAAATTATATTATCCAGTTCAGTCCCAAAAAGTCTATTACCTTGAAAAGAAATAGAAAGTTTTTTTTTTTAGAAGCTGCATCAGCAGACCAAGACTTAAGCCATAAAGCATGTCTGGCAACAACAGAGCTAAATCTAATGATATCAGGAATAGCATCACCCACAAAAGCATTAGCACATTTAAGTACCTCTAGGAAATTATCTCTATCAGACTCATCCAGAACCTGAGCAGAAAGATTCTCTAACCCAGTGCTTTCCAAACTGTGTGCCGCAACACATTAGTGTGTCGGTGACAATGTGTAGGTGTGTCGCGAGAAATGCAGAACATTTTGTGAAAGGGCACCACAGAGCTCCCTTACTCGCGTCTGCTTCCCTTGGTCCTTCCCCCAGAACTTCCTAAAGCAGCTCTGTTAATGTGACTGGCGGTGTCGGAGCAGTAGGGCGAGGTGTGGAAGAAGAACGTGGAGTGTAGACTAGAGTGAGAAGAACGGTGAAAGGGGTTATACCACCCCCAACTCTCGGCTGTGCTGAGCGGAGGAGTCCCCCGGTGGCCCTGGATTGGAACTGCACTGAGTGGGCCATCCACCATATTGGCCAATTGCGTAGAGAATCAGTGTGCTCCCAATCACCCGGGCAAGTGCAGCTGAATGCTGTCACCCAGTCAACCCACTAGCTGCTGGCTGAAAATAGGCCACCCTCCCAAACCCAATGTGACAAACAGCAAGTTACCTACCACGTGGCACTTATTATTTGATTTCTGCCATTTATTTTTTATTTTTACTTGGCTCTTTCAAAAATGCATCCAAGCATAGCTAAAAAAAGCATTAAAAATTATTCTGCAGTTTTCTACTACATACATTTGTGAAGTATCTGTGGAAGCTTAAAAATGTTTGATGACGAAATGCAAGTGTCTTTATCTAATATTCCACCAAATATTCAGAACTGTGTTCATCCCATTTAACCATTTAAAAATAGCAGCTGATACATCAGCAATAGCAACAGCAGGTTTAAAAATATAACCAGAATGGAGAAAACATTTTCTTAAAGAGGAATAAAGCTTTCAATCTAATGTACTAAAACAACAAAAACACAAGCGCATCCGAGATTCACTGTATCTTTCTTTATTATTTTAAAATAAAGCCATAAAAATATACACTTACAAGATAAGTGCAAATTATGTGCACATAAAGTTTAAAGTTGCTCTGCAGTCCCAACCCACGCCTCAGTCTCTGGTCTTTGTAATGGGAGCTGTATGTCCGCTCTTTTATTCCTCCAGCTTAGTGATTCAGCAAATCCGGTATTGTTTCACCGGTGAGGCACGATTGTTCTGTCAGTAAGCAAGGTTTGTTCAACTCTTTCTCCCGAACGCGTTTCATTCACTCTCGGGTGAACTTTCTCAACGGGCTTTGCAAAGCCCGTTGAGAAAGCCCGTTTAGAAGCCCGTTTAGAAGCCAAAGATGCAAAAGGTTGGTCACTATGCATTTATTTTTTATGAGAAGCGTTACACAATTGAGCAGGAGGGAGACCCTCAGCCTGTTTGCATAAAACACAATTATAAATGATAGAAAAATACTTATCTGAAATAGCTTCCAAAACTGGATTAGGCACAGCTTGCAAAGAATCAGCATGATCCATGGTACATACATAGCTCAGAGAGAGGTGCCCACACCAACCACCTAGCAGCCCAACTGCTACTAAAAGCAGCATGCACAGCATCCAGGATACCCATGTAAACCAAAAAGGCAACAAATATTCTCGTGCAAGCACACACGTGCACACGCATACTAAGTGTCAAAAAAAAAAAAACTGTGCTAAAAAAGTAACATTCATATATATAAAAAATATAAAATATCCCTCTGAGCTCAAGTATATGTGATAATGATGCTAGCACTAATAAGCTGGCCAAGGATCCTGAAAGAGCCCACTAAACATAAACTTACCTCAAAAGCTTTTAACCTAGTACTGAGAACGTTATCAGTAGAAGATTCAAGCATATCCTGGATTAAGAAATAAAATAAATAAGTGCAAAGAAAGTTTCTAAGCACTAAATGTTAGAAAATAATATTTATATCCTTTTAAATAAAAAGGATAAAGATAAGCTTAATGCCTAAAACTCCAAATAAGTCCCTCAAGACTAAGTCATTACTGAAGAGGGGAACTTCAGGGTCCTAGCCAGAAAACCCTAAAATAAAATAACAAATAACCTTGCACATCTTCATTCTTCACCTACCTCCAGCGGAGGCAAAGACAAGCCTGATTACCATAGAGGTGGGAGGGTTTATATAGAGCTTTGAGGTTTGGGAATCTTTGCCTCCTCCTAGTGGCAGGAAAGGTAATTCTCAGGAGTAATGGATTGTGGACTCATCACCTATATGAAATAAATAAAACATTTAGTTTGAAAAGCAGTTTCATTGCTGATATATACTATGCGAATATAAAACAATGACAAATATCCCTTAAACAATAAAAATATCACAAAGGTTATATGAAAATAATTCAGAGCTGCATATACACATCACATTTTGCCTGCCTCGGACAGTCCCATTTATTTATTTTTTATATATAGTCAATCAAAAGGCTGTATTTATGCTTGATTTTACAGTGAATGGGGGCACAAACCTGGAAAGTCAATTCTGTCTTCTTTGTAACAGTCAAATGAGAGCACATTCCCAATCAGGAGACCGTTTCTGTATCTACCATGGTCTTATTTTAAAAAGTGATAAATTTTAAAGATGGCAAAAGCCATAAATAATAACTGGTTTATAAAGAAATGTTGAAAAAAACTGATCACTTTATTTTTTTATTAAAATACATGAATGTACTATTCTTAGCAGACTAGAAATGGTGTAAAACTTAATGTATCACATTTATGTCCCATTAAACATATTTCTTCACTCAACAAAAATCAATGAATACCTTCTTGGAGTATTCCAGTTGCTGAAGGCTGCATTCTCAAGCTCACTTTCTTCCCCTTCACCTTCTTCACGTTCAGGAAGTTCCGGAACATCACTAATAAATAAAGGTACGATTATTTACTGCTTCTGCCTAAGAGACACGTGTTTTAAATCTCAGGTAACACTAAATAGCTTTATTCAAAAACAATGGAATTTGAAGCCACATATATAGTTTGACACCATCATTCTTATAATTATTATTCATTTTGCTGAATAATTTTGTTTTGAGTTTTAAAAGCTGTAAATACAGGACTATTATAATTGTTTCAAATAAAAAGACGTGTATTATGCATTAAACAGAAAAAGAACTCCACAAAAAAAGGAGAAACAAAAAACTTAGAAGCACCAAAATCTATCTACACATCACACAGAGCTATATTTGCTAATGAAAATGTGTAAAATATAGTGATGTTTTTGTATGTATATTAAGGCTTCTACAAATACTTTACATATTGAGTGGAACAAAATAAACAAAGCATTTCAGTATTGTAGACAATCTTCAAACCTAAGAAGTTATGAACAACATCCCATTTACCAAAAAAAAAAAAAAAAAAGAAAGAAAACCTTACCTAGCACTGGATGTTGATAAAACATCCAATGATACTGTTCTTTCAGGCAGCCGACCCAAGGAGACTTTATATTCTTCAAAATGCTCACTCGGTACATATGTAATACTATAACAAAAGCACATCATACGTATGCTGAATGTTTTCTAGGTTTTAGAAAGAATACCATAGTCTATATTGCATTAATTAATAACCAGGACAACTTTAAAGGGCCTTTATAGTTAAAAAAAAAAAATGACATGCTGTACTTCATCAACGAATGTCATGTTAACACTAGCGGCCCAGGACCTTTATGTGTTTAGCCCCTGCAAAAGAGATAAAAATACAGAGGTAAAGTACCGCTTTGGAAACTGCCGCTTACCCAATCAGCAGCAAAGGTCACAAGACCGGGTGGTACTTTACCTATGTGTTTAGCCCGTTTGCAAGGGTTAAACACATAGAGGTGCAGGGTCGTTAGTCTTAAAATGACATGCTCTAATGAATTAGAGCATGTCATTTTTCTACTACAACTACCTTTTAACAAAAATGCAATTAATATTGACAACACAATCGTGTCTACCTGTTTTGAAACACTTCAGACATCCAATCGAACACCCTACTTAATACACATTCACACACTCTATCACTCTTCATCAAACTTAGTGATGAGAATTTTATGGAAAAGCCATAATAGTAACACAACATGCTGCTATCTAATATGATATACTGTAACGCATGTCTATGTTTTTCTATCCTGATTAACTTTACTGAGTACTAGTCTTTAGTAAGATGTTTTATGGAAATTGTATTCAATAACTGTGTTATGGTACTAGATCCTACAAACATAAAACAATTCATTTTCATGCATACTTCAATAATGTCTGATTACAGTTTAAACTAAAAATGAGCATTTCACAATTACTTATTTTTATTAAATGTTCCTGTGCTGATTAAAGCTTTTTCTTGTCAGACTTGTGAAGGCTTATCCATATCAAGCAACAAAGCTTTGGAAATAGTCCTTACAAGCCAGTAAGCTTTAATACAGTAGTATCAGTTAAAGACAAGCATTCATTTCCTGTTGGTTTAGGAAAAAAACACACATTTTACATATGTAATTATTGCTCTTTCAAATCTCAATTTATATACATAGGGCTAGATTACAAGTGGCGCATCAACGTTAGCGTGCACGATATTGAAATATCACGCCCACATTAACTAGCACTCATATTACAAGTTGAAAGTAAACTCGAAAGCGCAATTGCATTTTACGCTTGTCAGGTTAGCAAGTCTGAAGACCTTACATATTGCACTAAACGCAACATAAATGCATTAAAATTAACAGTTGCACTCATATATAAACTATTTGATACAAATTATTTACATAAATATAAAAAAAAGTTATAAGGGTTCAAAGGTACATGGTATATGACAAAGTATTTGACTGGATAGGGATATTTTACTTAACCCGTAACATATATGTGTATATATATATATATATATATATATATATATATATATATATACATACAGGTGGCCCTCGTTTTACAACGGTTCAATTTACACCATTTCAGAATAACCTTTTTTTCCAGTCATGTGACTGCTATTGAAAAGCATTGAGAAGCAGTGCATTTATTAAAATAGCCAGTAGGTGGAGCTGTCCGCTTGTGTCGCAGCAAAGCCAAGCAAGATGAAATTAATCAGTTTAACCAGACCTGAGCTATGTATATATAAATACTTACACACATACACTTTACAGCCCTTTCCACTCAAATACCTTAAGACATAAAATATTTTTATTCAGTGTTAATATATAATAAAGTGTTTTAGTGTGTATTTACTGTAATTATTTTAGGTGTTAGTTTGGGTTTTTTTAAACTTTGTGGGTCCATAGAAGTCTACGGGGAGAAGTTAATGTGGTCACAATATCCACATTGGGTTTCGCTTGCGCACAAACTATTTACTTTCAACTTGCAATACGCATGCTAACCTGCCTGCGTTAGAAGCTTACTTCTAGGAAGATTGGGCGTGAGCGAAAACAGTAAATAGCATGCCTCTTGTAATCTGGCCCATAGTAATTATATAATTGATACTTAGTGGTTCTATTCTGCTGATAAATAGTTTGGGAATTAAATAACTTGAGATGTCAAAATGAGAAGGAAAATGGAAACCAGTGCTTTGGGCTTTTAAGGTTATCATAAGTATATGGTAAATACAGATGCACAAATTGTACTTCTTTAACATGAAATAAGTATAACTAATTATGTTTGCTTAAATACATAAAACATTGATTCTGATCCTGTAATATATTGCTATCAAGTCTGCAGAGTACTGTAATATTCTATAATGCTAACATTCAACAATAATCGGATTCCCTTTTCCATTCATTTTCTATTCGCCAGCAAATAACTTCAGATCAAAATCACTCACTGTCTTTCTCTACAAACAGTGTTGGGATTATTTATTTTCAACCCATGCTACCCTATCACTAACTGCTTTAAATAACTGTGCTGATTAATACCAGAATTGCTAAGCTGCAGCAGCTAAGATGCAATAAAAGGCAAAGTTATAATACAAATCTAATTTACTGCATGGTAAGAGTGCTATTAGACAATAAATGGGAAGGAGGTTGTATGGCAAGTAACACTATAGTATCCTGAGGAGAAAAACCTATATATTTAACAAGAAGACAAGAAAACAATATTCTATAATGGAATATTGTACCTTAACATGTCCCCATACACAATATTAAGCAATGTAGACCTATAAAATAAATGTGGGCTAATTAAGAATGATTGCTTGTATTATTGATGGAAGGGGCTCATAGTTCATATCAGTATAATTTAGTTTTATAGCCATTATCAATTTTACATGTATGATTTATTTTTTGCTTTACATGGGAGGAAACGGAACAAGTTACAAATTGATTATAATACGTTCACCGTAATAGAAACCTAAAGTGTATTGCTTTGACAGAAGAATATATGTAATTTTCATTTGATTTCATATTATGTGCTAAATTGAATCAAGCAGGATAAAAATACCATAAAACCCACCAGCACCTTAATCAAGCATCACAGCTGGTGGCCACCAACACAAGTGCTTTGGGAATTAGCCAATAAACATGACGATATCACAGCTAAAATGAATTTGATCCACTGCCTGGCACCTGGGTTTTTTGACTGACATCCAATGAGTAGGAGTCAGATAAACAACTCATGAATGCATGATCAAGATTTTGCTTTCAATACAAAATGTGTTATCTATAAAAGGATTTTTTTTTTATGAATTTATAAAATAAAGCAAACATAATCCATAAATGCAAATCTTTAATTTTATTTTGATGCATGCATTTTGTAGATATATAATTTGTGAAACATAAATTACTTTTTTTCCCCAAAGAATTTTATTTATTAAAAAAAAAATAATAAGAAATTAGTAAATCACTGATGGCCAGCATTAAGACAATCCCATGTACAATGTTTATATAATGTTTGCCTTGTGCAGCCAATTTTAAAGCAATTAAAAAGTAAATATATATGGAAAATGTTCAGACAATTCTTAAAATATCAAAAAATACAAAGCCCAAATGGCAATATTTTGTAGTAATTTATATAATCTGGAGAAAAATGTCAACTTTCTTTGATTTCTTTTTTTTTAAAAGAGCACAGTAATTGATTACTTAAGAGAGTGGACACTTTTTAGTATGCTATTTGCTATAATGAGAGATATTTATAGGAAATACAGCAGTGAAACTAATGAAGAAAAACATATTTAAAACAAACAAAAATCTTGTCTATTAATTATTTTGTATTTCCTATAATGCCTCTTACTTCACATAAATATATGTACTATATGTATTGTATTTGATTTGAGGCAGCTTACATTTGTTTTTTATATACAGTTTATACTTACACATCAATGAGGCCTGGGGAAAATGTCTTGCAAATTTATTTAGCAAAAATATTAAGGAAAAAATAAATAAATACAAATAAATAAACATGACAAAAGGGACTGCAGCTAAATTATCCAGTATTTTAAAGTTACATCCAATAAATAAATATTATATATTTATTCAGTATTTCTTCTATAATTCTGAAAATGTTTTGAGAGGTCATTGTGTTACTTAACGTGGCTGTGCTGATTATGAGCTTCTACATATTTCTCCGTCTTAAAATTTATATCTCAAATATGGATTATTCTGATACATTACATGCTTCTATATTTTCTTATACACTGCATTTACTTTGCTCTTTAAAATCCTGATCTACATACTTCATTAAACACATTTTCAAAGTGGATGGTAAGGAAAAAAAATTGTGCAGCAATTGCACTCTTCTCAGTTTAGATAAAAGTAATATATATATATATATATATATATATATATATATATATATATATATATATATATATACTGTTTATATATATATATATATATATATATATATATATATATATATATATATATATATATATATATATATATATATATATATATATATAAGTGCTAAGTATTTTCCATTTACTGGCATGTTGATACTGAAATAGATATGTTTCTACAAGTTTGCAATAGATAAATGTTGTTTCATCTTCATTTTCATGTAATTTAAAAACCAACCTTTTTTAGTTGAGTGTTTATTTATTAAGAAAAAAAACAAGACAAACTATCATATATATATATATGTGTGTGTGTGTGTGTGTGTGTATGTGCTATTGCATTTAAATCAATGTATTTATAAGTCCACAGCAGAGTTATATACTTTAATAGGTAAACATATGTGTTATATATTTTAGAATACTTAGTAAACTTTTAAATATGAGCATGAGAAAGAGTACCAAGGATTGCCTGATTATGACAAATAAGTTTGAAAACAGAAGTCTGTACTTTCAAAGAACAGCAGCAAATATTTTTTTTCTCTTTCACCTCAATCCAGCTGCAACTACTCAACATGGAATACAATAACTGCTTCCTTCGAGGGAAAAGGCTTTAGGCAGGTGGAAGAATAGATAAATGTAATTCATGCTTTATATTAAACAAAACAAAAAAGTTGTTAGCATGCATGTCCAACCATCCACAGCTCAGCACTCAACACATTTATTACATAAAGGGAAAGATAAGAAAGCAGATGTATTTCCCGCACATAGAAAAAAAGAAACATTAATAGAAACATTACATAACACAGACTTTATGTACATCTCGAGCCTTTTATGTAATGCTTAAGTTTGTAAGAATAATAAAGTTAATTATGAAATGTGTAAAGAAACTGATCCAGAAACAGAAGAGCAAACTATTGCTATAGGTGAACGACAGGTATCAATAAATGTTAAATTATTCTATTTGAAAATGTATTTTAGGGGTTTTTTTTTGGGTGGCTATGTGCGAAGAACAAACACATGCTTTCTGTGTCCGGATCAATCAAGAGAAATGAATGTTAAGTGGTTGAACGGACAAGTTGCAGACAGCAAGCCATGCGGAGCCTTTGAATCACTGATACTCACACATAAAAGGGGGCCTGATCATCAGCAGGTGCTGGAGAAGATCTAGAATAGGAAGCATACGATGCAGCATCTTTTTACAACAGTGTTAACAAATGTCAAAGCCTTGCGCTGCGTGTGTGAGGCATACATATTGTAGTTAAAAGTACGTGAAAATTTTTTTTTGTCTGATTTTTCTCAAATCCCATCCCTCCCTTTCATCCACACCTCCCCCAAAAAGCATCTGCTCTTTATCTGTGTCTATAGCCGTGATTATCAACAAGGAGGAGAATATGCGGATGGCATACGTCTTCTCTTCCTTGATCACAAATTCATTCTTTAGGTGAGGGCAGGTGAATTCCATTTCAAACTGGTAATTATCGAACAGATGTTTGAAGCAGCTGCTGCAGGATGCAAAGCTCTGGCTCCTATTACAGCACAGATAGCAGAAGCGCTCCTGGCAAAGGTAGATTATGAAGTGGGACGGCATGCATTCTGTGAGTCGCCTCACAGCTGGTTCTCAGCACAAAACAACTCAAACCTGCAACCCCAGCCAGCTGTTCCAAAGCTTATGAAACTGAAATTGCTCGTTTTTTGTTTTTTTCCCCCCAAGAAAAAAAGAATTGGCTTAACAAAAATACCAATATGCTCAACTTGGAAGTTTCCTCATTATCACTCTGTTTCAATGTAAAGATTGTTTAAGCATCTACAATTCTACCCGGATATGTTGCATTTGTATTTATTTTTCAAAATTCATTAAACTTATGGTGGAGATAAAAGCATGAGATTAAAATCCTCCATATCGCAAAAGTAAATCAATAGAAATTATTTCATAAGCAATTAGCACATCTATTTGCCTAGATATGCTAATTGCCTAGGCAATCATTTCTATTGGTTTATTTATTTTTCAAAATAGAAAAAGTAAAACAATGTTTAAAAATATATCAAAGATAATTTAAAAACAAATTATGAGTTGACGATACAAATCTTGTCAAAAAGTTGAATTAAAATGATATTTTAATATTGAATAGTTAGCTCAGAGTGTTACACAGATTTAGGGCTGAGAGCAGACTAAACCCAAAATGGTACATAAATGTTAACTATCTTAGGTCATAAAGAGTCTAAATAATACATAGTATATATGTTATTTGCTCACAGCATATTCATTTGTGTTCCTGTATTATAGTGGCATTCCTCTTATGTCATAGGCATATCAAATAACATAATTTATGTAAGAACTTACCTGATAAATTCATTTCTTTCATATTAACAAGAGTCCATGAGCTAGTGACGTATGGGATATACATTCCTACCAGGAGGGGCAAAGTTTCCCAAACCTTAAAATGCCTATAAATACACCCCTCACCACACCCACAAATCAGTTTAACGAATAGCCAAGAAGTGGGGTGATAAGAAAAAAAGTGCGAAGCATATAAAATAAGGAATTGGAATAATTGTGCTTTATACAAAAAAATCATAACCACCACAAAAAAGGGTGGGCCTCATGGACTCTTGTTAATATGAAAGAAATGAATTTATCAGGTAAGTTCTTACATAAATTATGTTTTCTTTCATGTAATTAACAAGAGTCCATGAGCTAGTGACGTATGGGATAATGACTACCCAAGATGTGGATCTTTCCACACAAGAGTCACTAGAGAGGGAGGGATAAAATAAAGACAGCCAATTCCTGCTGAAAATAATCCACACCCAAAATAAAGTTTAACAAAAAACATAAGCAGAAGATTCAAACTGAAACCGCTGCCTGAAGAACTTTTCTACCAAAAACTGCTTCAGAAGAAGAAAACACATCAAAATGGTAGAATTTAGTAAAAGTATGCAAAGAGGACCAAGTTGCTGCTTTGCAGATCTGGTCAACCGAAGCTTCATTCCTAAACGCCCAGGAAGTAGATACTGACCTAGTAGAATGAGCTGTAATTCTCTGAGGCGGAATTTTACCCGACTCAACATAGGCAAGATGAATTAAAGATTTCAACCAAGATGCCAAAGAAATGGCAGAAGCTTTCTGGCCTTTCCTAGAACCGGAAAAGATAACAAATAGACTAGAAGTCTTACGGAAAGATTTCGTAGCTTCAACATAATATTTCAAAGCTCTAACAACATCCAAAGAATGCAATGATTTCTCCTTAGAATTCTTAGGATTAGGACATAATGAAGGAACCACAATTTCTCTACTAATGTTGTTGGAATTCACAACTTTAGGTAAAAATTCAAAAGAAGTTCGCAACACCGCCTTATCCTGATGAAAAATCAGAAAAGGAGACTCACACGAAAGAGCAGATAATTCAGAAACTCTTCTAGCAGAAGAGATGGCCAAAAGGAACAAAACTTTCCAAGAAAGTAATTTAATGTCCAATGAATGCATAGGTTCAAACGGAGGAGCTTGAAGAGCTCCCAGAACCAAATTCAAACTCCAAGGAGGAGAAATTGACTTAATGACAGGTTTTATACGAACCAAAGCTTGTACAAAACAATGAATATCAGGAAGAATAGCAATCTTTCTGTGAAAAAGAACAGAAAGAGCGGAGATTTGTCCTTTCAAAGAACTTGCGGACAAACCCTTATCTAAACCATCCTGAAGAAACTGTAAAATTCTCGGTATTCTAAAAGAATGCCAAGAAAAATGATGAGAAAGACACCAAGAAATATAAGTCTTCCAGACTCTATAATATATCTCTCGAGATACAGATTTACGAGCCTGTAACATAGTATTAATCACGGAGTCAGAGAAACCTCTATGACCAAGAATCAAGCGTTCAATCTCCATACCTTTAAATTTAAGGATTTCAGATCCGGATGGAAAAAAGGACCTTGTGACAGAAGGTCTGGTCTTAACGGAAGAGTCCATGGTTGGCAAGATGCCATCCGGACAAGATCCGCATACCAAAACCTGTGAGGCCATGCCGGAGCTATTAGCAGAACAAACGAGCATTCCCTCAGAATCTTGGAGATTACTCTTGGAAGAAGAACTAGAGGCGGAAAGATATAGGCAGGATGATACTTCCAAGGAAGTGATAATGCATCCACTGCCTCCGCCTGAGGATCCCGGGATCTGGACAGATACCTGGGAAGTTTCTTGTTTAGATGAGAGGCCATCAGATCTATCTCTGGGAGCCCCCACATTTGAACAATCTGAAGAAATACCTCTGGGTGAAGAGACCATTCGCCCGGATGCAACGTTTGGCGACTGAGATAATCCGCTTCCCAATTGTCTACACCTGGGATATGAACCGCAGAGATTAGACAGGAGCTGGATTCTGCCCAAACCAAAATTCGAGATACTTCTTTCATAGCCAGAGGACTGTGAGTCCCTCCTTGATGATTGATGTATGCCACAGTTGTGACATTGTCTGTCTGAAAACAAATGAACGATTCTCTCTTCAGAAGAGGCCAAAACTGAAGAGCTCTGAAAACTGCACGGAGTTCCAAGATATTGATCGGTAATCTCACCTCCTGAGATTCCCAAACTCCTTGTGCCGTCAGAGATCCCCACACAGCTCCCCAACCTGTGAGACTTGCATCTGTTGAAATTACAGTCCAGGTCGGAAGAACAAAAGAAGCCCCCTGAATTAAACGAAGGTGATCTGTCCACCACGTTAGAGAGTGCCGAACAATCGGTTTTAAAGATATTAATTGATATATCTTCGTGTAATCCCTGCACCATTGGTTCAGCATACAGAGCTGAAGAGGTCGCATGTGAAAACGAGCAAAGGGGATCGCGTCCGATGCAGCAGTCATAAGACCTAGAATTTCCATGCATAAGGCTACCGAAGGGAATGATTGAGACTGAAGGTTTCGACAGGCTGTAATCAATTTTAGACGTCTCTTGTCTGTTAAAGACAGAGTCATGGACACTGAATCTATCTGGAAACCCAGAAAGGTTACCCTTGTTTGAGGAATCAAAGAACTTTTTGGTAAATTGATCCTCCAACCATGATCTTGAAGAAACAACACAAGTCGATTCGTATGAGACTCTGCTAAATGTAAAGACTGAGCAAGTACCAAGATATCGTCCAAATAAGGAAATACCACAATACCCTGTTCTCTGATTACAGACAGAAGGGCACCGAGAATCTTTGTGAAAATTCTTGGAGCTGTAGCAAGGCCAAACGGTAGAGCCACAAATTGGTAATGCTTGTCTAGAAAAGAGAATCTCAGGAACTGATAATGATCTGGATGAATCGGAATATGCAGATATGCATCCTGTAAATCTATTGTGGACATATAATTCCCTTGCTGAACAAAAGGCAATATAGTCCTTACAGTTACCATCTTGAACGTTGGTATCCTTACATAACGATTCAATAATTTTAGATCCAGAACTGGTCTGAAGGAATTCTCCTTCTTTGGTACAATGAAGAGATTTGAATAAAACCCCATCCCCTGTTCCGGAACTGGAACTGGCATAATTACTCCAGCCAACTCTAGATCTGAAACACAATTCAGAAATGCTTGAGCTTTCACTGGATTTACTGGGACATGGGAAAGAAAAAAATCTCTTTGCAGGAGGTCTCATCTTGAAACCAATTCTGTACCCTTCTGAAACAATGTTCTGAATCCAAAGATTGTGAACAGAATTGATCCAAATTTCTTTGAAAAAACGTAACCTGCCCCCTACCAGCTGAACTGGAATGAGGGCCGTACCTTCATGTGAACTTAGAAGCAGGCTTTGCCTTTCTAGCAGGCTTGGATTTATTCCAGACTGGAGATGGTTTCCAAACTGAAACTGCTCCTGAGGACGAAGGATCAGGCTTTTGTTCTTTGTTGAAACGAAAGGAACGAAAACGATTGTTAGCCCTGTTTTTACCTTTAGACTTTTTATCCTGTGGTAAAAAAGTTCCTTTCCCACCAGTAACAGTTGAAATAATAGAATCCAACTGAGAACCAAATAATTTGTTTCCCTGGAAAGAAATGGAAAGTAGAGTTGATTTAGAAGCCATATCAGCATTCCAGGTCTTAAGCCATAAAGCTCTTCTGGCTAAGATAGCCAGAGACATAAACCTAACATCAACTCTAATAATATCAAAAATGGCATCACAGATGAAATTATTAGCATGCTGGAGAAGAATAATAATATCATGAGAATCACGATTTGTTACTTGTTGCGCTAGAGTTTCCAACCAAAAAGTTGAAGCTGCAGCAACATCAGCCAATGATATAGCAGGTCTAAGAAGATTACCTGAACATAGATAAGCTTTTCTTAGAAAAGATTCAATTTTTCTATCTAAAGGATCCTTAAACGAGGTACCATCTGACGTAGGAATGGTAGTACGTTTAGCAAGGGTAGAAATAGCCCCATCAACTTTAGGGATTTTGTCCCAAAATTCTAACCTGTCAGGCGGAACAGGATATAATTGCTTAAAACGTTTAGAAGGAGTAAATGAATTACCCAATTTATCCCATTCCTTAGAAATTACTGCAGAAATAGCATTAGGAACAGGAAAGACTTCTGGAATAACCGCAGGAGCTTTAAAAACCTTATCCAAACGTATAGAATTAGTATCAAGAGGACTAGAATCCTCTATTTCTAAAGCAATTAGTACTTCTTTAAGTAAAGAGCGAATAAATTCCATCTTAAATAAATATGAAGATTTATCAGCATCAATCTCTGAGATAGAATCCTCTGAACCAGAAGAGTCCAAAGAATCAGAATGATGGTGTTCATTTAAAAATTCGTCTGTAGAGAGAGAAGATTTAAAAGACTTTTTACGTTTACTAGAAGGAGAAATAACAGACAAAGCCTTCTTTATGGATTCAGAAACAAAATCTCTTATGTTATCAGGAACATTCTGCACCTTAGATGTTGAGGGAACAGCAACAGGCAATGGTACATCACTAAAGGAAATATTATCTGCTTTAACAAGTTTGTCATGACAATTATTACAAACAACAGCTGGAGGAATAGCTACCAAAAGTTTACAGCAGATACACTTAGCTTTGGTAGATCCAGCAGGCAGTGGTTTTCCTGTAGTATCTTCTGGCTCAGATGCAACGTGAGACATCTTGCAATATGTAAGAGAAAAAACAACATATAAAGCAAAATAGATCAAATTCCTTATAAGACAGTTTCAGGAATGGGAAAAAAATGCCAAACATCAAGCTTCTAGCAACCAGAAGCAAATGAAAAATGAGACTGAAATAATGTGGAGACAAAAGCGACGCCCATATTTTTTGGCGCCAAATAAGACGCCCACATTATTTGGCGCCTAAATGCTTTTGGCGCCAAAAATGACGCCACATCCGGAACGCCGACATTTTTGGCGCAAAATAACGTCAAAAATGACGCAACTTCCGGCGACACGTATGACGCCGGAAACGGAAAAGAATTTTTGCGCCAAAAAAGTTTGCGCCAAGAATGACGCAATAAAATGAAGCATTTTCAGCCCCCGCGAGCCTAACAGCCCACAGGGAAAAAAGTCAAATTTTTGAGGTAAAAAAAATATGATAATTTAAAGCATAATCCCAAATATGAAACTGACTGTCTGGAAATAAGGAAAGTTGAACATTCTGAGTCAAGGCAAATAAATGTTTGAATACATATATTTAGAACTTTATAAATAAAGTGCCCAACCATAGCTTAGAGTGTCACAGAAAATAAGACTTACTTACCCCAGGACACTCATCTACATGTTTGTAGAAAGCCAAACCAGTACTGAAACGAGAATCAGTAGAGGAAATGGTAAATATAAGAGTATATCGTCGATCTGAAAAGGGAGGTAAGAGATGAATCTCTACGACCGATAACAGAGAACCTTATGAAATAGATCCCGTAGAAGGAGATCACTGCATTCAATAGGCAATACTCTCTTCACATCCCTCTGACATTCACTGCACGCTGAGAGGAAAACCGGGCTCCAACTTGCTGCGGAGCGCATATCAACGTAGAATCTAGCACAAACTTACTTCACCACCTCCCTTGGAGGCAAAGTTTGTAAAACTGATTTGTGGGTGTGGTGAGGGGTGTATTTATAGGCATTTTAAGGTTTGGGAAACTTTGCCCCTCCTGGTAGGAATGTATATCCCATACGTCACTAGCTCATGGACTCTTGTTAATTACATGAAAGAAAAATCAGGGGTATTGCATGAGTTTCTCGAATGTAAAATGAGAACCACTGCATTTTGCACTGTTATTCTTCTAGCAAACATCAAATAAAGCTACTGCACCCAACTAATTTTGCTATTTTCCCTGAAGTATATTTAAAAAAAACATTTAGAAGAAGTAAATATTGACACCCTGTACAGTTTGAGAAGCTCTCGATGATCACCTATACACAGGAATAAAATATACAATGTGCTCAGAAAATCTATTGTCACATTCTTCATGAGCAATTATTCTTACTTCATTGCGGGACCAAAGACAAACACCCCATTCCTCAACATCCCACTAACAGTTATTTGGTGCATTTGAGGAAGGAGGTTCCCCTAAAAGAATGTATTGCTTTGCCTCTTTGGGCCTACAATAAAGTTGTGTGATTTTTGCAAGCACAAGAGGTGTTGTTGCATTGTTATTTTCAGTGTGGTGCCTCTATATATTTTAATTCACAGATTCTGTGCACCATCATGCAGCACATCCTTAGAGGAAAATGCACTTATGAAACTTTTTGATTTTATATACTAAATAGTGGGTCACGTTTGATTTTCCTCAGAGGCAGAAAACTTATTTGTCAAGAAACTGTAATCTGTTCAGTGAGGCACATATCAAATAGTTTATACTAAATCTACACAGTGCAACTACAAATGCTAGCTGTTATTTTATTACATACCCATGTTTAATATGGGTAAACATTGCTCTCATCCAGAATCTCCCTTTCCTTCAAGTTAAATCTGCCTACCTTATATCTGGTCCAAGTAATGAATGCCTTCTCAGCATTGCTCGTGCTTGAGCATTGGTAAGGTTAGAGGTTGACTCGTTATTAATAGCCAAGATACAATCTCCGACACAAATCCGTCCATCTCGACTTATGGAGCCTCCATTTATAACACTACGGACAATCATTCCTGAGCCATCTTTATCGGCACTCACAGTCATACCTATTCATATACAAATAAAAAAAAATAGATGTGCACGTTTTTCAGTTCAAAGTCATGCTACCAATATGTTTTGGAACACAATAGCTACAGTTTTAGGTTCTACAACACTGAGAAAAAATTCTTGTTTACCTGTTTACCTATATAGCTATAAAAAATGTTTTAAAGGCAGGATATAATCAACCACTTGTACCCATTAATCAAAGATAGGGACTTGTAACTTTTTTCACCATCTATGGATAAGTCTTTTTGTGCAATTAAGGATGCATCACAAGAGCAAGGTTTGCACAACTAATAAGTAGATAATCATTTAAAAGTATCACTTTAGGATTTAAAGGAATAATAATTCCCAATGTGACATCAATATATCTAGAGAGACTAGCCCAGAATTGCTGGATAGCTGGGCACTGGCACTATATGTGCGATAATGTATCGACTTTTCCACAGTGTCTCCAACATTTCTCAGATGCCGCAGGGAATATATGATGCAATCTGTGTGGAGTAAGATACCACCTAGATCATTATCATTCATTTCCACTATTAAAAGAGATAGGGAAGATTTTATAGTGTCGGAGAATATCCTGCTCCTTGTTTCGTCGTCTAAAGTGACATTTAGTTTTGACTCTCAATTAAAGGGACATGAAACCCAAAATGTTTTCGTCATGATTCAGATAGAGAATACAATTTTAAACAACTTTCCAATTTACTTCTATTATTTAATTTGCTTTCTTCTCTTGTTATCCTTTGCTGAAAGCTTTATCTAGGAAAGCTCAGGAGCAGCAGAGAACCTAGGTTCTAGCTGTTGATTGGTAGCTGCATATATATATCGATTGTAATTGGCTCATCCATGAGTTCAGTTAGAAACCCTTAGTGCATTGCTGCTACTTCAACAAATGATACCAAGAGAATGAAACAAATTAGATAATATAAGTAAATTAGAAAGTTGTTTAAAATTGTATGCTCTGTCTAAATCATGAAATAAAAAATGTGGGTTTCTTGTCCCTTTCAGTATGTATGCAGGTGTAACATCTAAATAAGTATATTTCAATAATTTATATCTCAGTGATACATGTTTCCTTTTTGCAAATGATGAAGATTATATTTTTGTAATTGTATGTTCTATCTGATTCATAAACAGGGTTTATACAAACCAATGATTGAAAAAAAAACAAAAAAACAGATTTTTTTTCTTTAAATCTGTTTTTTTACTTAAATAGGATTTTTCTAAATTAAAATACTTTTTGAGGAAAAATCTATCTAAAGATAGTCTTCTATTTAAGATACATTATAATCTAAACGTTATTCGTCGTGAAATAAAGATTAATTTAAAATGATGTAGCATTAGGCTGTATATTCACGGCTATAATGTTAAACTTATTTTGGGAACTTAATTTCATTAATCTATTCACAGTGTCATGCTCTCCCAGAGATTTCTGTAAGATTATTTTGGGTACTTTATCAATGTACAAGATATTATTTTATTATTCTTTGTTTTGTAGTTTTCAAAACTGTGAATTTGTGTCTGCATAAACAACACATATTGTCCTCATAGAGTTCAGACATAGACCTAAAAATTTTTTTCTTTTATGAATTAGATAAAGCATACAATTTTCAGATTTAATTCTAATATAACAGGAGAGCAATACTTTACTAGGAGCTAGCAGAACACATTGGGTGAGACAATGACAAGCTACTAGCTTACATTAGCACATTGCTCCTAAACCTACCTATGTATGCTTTTCAACAATGAACAACAAGAGGAAAAATCAAATTAGATAAGAAAAGTAAATTGTAAAGTTGTTGCATGTTCTATCTGAATAATGAAAGTTTAATATTGATTTTACTGTCCCTATAACGTCATTGCTACCCTGCAAATTTATATACAGAGAACTACATATGAGAAGGTCAATGAATAGTAGATTGTTTGGAGTGGAATAGACCTGTACAATGACCAAAGGGCTAGATTTATTAACCCTGAGGCGTAAAGGGGCGCATATATGCACCCCTGTATGCCTCAGCTCGCCTGTGGCGGGGCGAAATTACCCGCAGGTATTCGCCATTGCACACAAGCGCAATTTTGCGCTCACGTGAAATCCCGCCCCCTGCCCGCGCACAGCCAATCACGTGCGGGCAGGAGCTGTCAATCTCTTCGGTCAGACTCGACCAAGGAGATTGAATTTTGCCAAAATAGAGGTCTGGTGACCGCTGCTTGATAAATAACGGCGAGCAAGTTCTTGAGAGAACTTGCAGCCGTAGAGGCTTGATAAATCGAGCCTTAAGTGTGAGGAGGGAGGGGCAAGTCTTAACAATGAAATATAATGTTATTGTTTAAGTTAAATAAAACTATTTAAATTGTTATAATTATGGTAATTGTTATTTTATTATAGGTAAATAAACATATTTAAATTAAATTGGTATTATTAATGTAATAAATTTTCTCCTTCCAATAAAGTACAGCTGAAAAGTCCATAAAATATGAACCTATTAAACTGAAGATCGTTCACCTCCTAATAATTTCATTAATTTCAATTATCTATGTATTTATAATAGTATATAACTAAATTGTTTGATAGAACTGGAAAAAATAGTTTCTTGTATCTTTAAGTATAACTTAATCTCTGAATAAGGACCACATATTTTGTAAAACACCATAATCTAGTGCCAGCAATTTCAGCAGTTAAATGAAACTTAAAGGGACAGTCAAGTCCAAAAAAAACTTTCATGATTCAGATAGGGCATGTCATTTTAAACAACTTTCTAATTTACTTTTACCAATTTTGCTTTGTTCTCTAGGTATTCTTAGTTGAAAGCTAAACCTAGGAGGTTCATATGCTAATTTCTTAGACCTTGAAGGCCACCTCTAATCTAAATGCATTTTGATAGTTTTTCACCACTAGAGGGCATTAGTTCACATGTTTCATATAGATAACATTGAGCTCATGCACGTGAATTTACCATGCAGACAGCTCTGATTGGGTAAACTGCAAGTCTGTCAAAAAAAACTGAAATAAGGGGGCAGTCTGCTGAGGCTTAGATACAAGGTAATTACAGAGGTAAAACGTATAATTATAACTGTGTTGGTTATGCAAAACTGGGAAATTGGTAATTAAGGGATTATCTATCTTTTAAAACAACAAAAATTCTGGTGTATACTGTCCCTTTAACTTGTAATTCTCTCTGCTTAATAATTTTAAAGTGTTTATGAAAACACTGCAGCTCTTCAACAGAGATATTGATAAAGTATTCCAGGAACTATTCAGCAAGGGTAAAATCTATGTAATAATATTGAGATTGTAAAAGAGTAATAGTGCACATTTTTGGTTATTGTTCAAACTTCTACAGGAAACCAACTATTGGGTCTCAACGTGCCAACACTACAAATTTGCTCTTCTTTTTTCATTGTTGTCAAAAGATATAGTGTTCTCCCCTGGGGCCTATTTAGTGGGCACACCATTTGGCTGGAATTCTAGGGTCACAGCACAAGCCAGTGTACCCTTGCTATCTTTATTACTACTAATTATCTACTTGGGTCTCATCATGTAGTAAGTACCGATGATTACTTTATCCCAAAGGGTGGATTAGTTTAAAAAAGTGGATTGCTTTTACCCTATGTGCTGGAACCATAAATGGAGATTAAATGGAAATTGTAATGGACATTGTTGTGAGGAGAAATATGAGATGCCCATTTTGACTGATGAATCATCATTAACCCCTCTGCATTATAGGGACTACCTGTAAATTGGTGACAAGAGTTTTTCAGTGCATAGTGCACACCATATGCCCCAAGCATCAGCATTAAAGGGACACTGAGCCCACATTTTTTTTCTTTCGTGATTCAGATAGAGCATGCAATTTTAAGCAACTTTCTAATTTACTCCTATTATACATTTTTCTTCATTCTCTTGCTATCTTTATTTGAAAAAGAAGACAGATAAGCTTTTTTTTGGTTTAGGTCTGGACAGCACTTTTTTATTGGTGGATGAATTTATCCACCAATCAGCAAGAACAACCCAGGTTGTTCATCAAAAATGGGCCGGCATCTAAACTTACATTTTTGCATTTCAAATAAAGATACCAAGAGAATGAAGAAAATTTGATAATAGGAGTAAATTAGAAAGTTGCTTAAAATTGCATGCTCTTTCTGAATCACGAAAGAAAAAAATTGGGTTCAGTGTCTCTTTAAGGTATACACAATTTATATAATTGCTGATGCATTACGCGTCACTGCAGGCATTCTGAAGAGCAGCAAAGCCTGAATTTTGGCACCTTTGTATGTCTCAAGCCTGGTCTGTAACAAACATACACTTACCAATAAAGTTTAATGTTGCCACTATGAATATGGAGAAACATATTTATAACGTTTTAAAAAAGATGACACAATAACCATTTAGACATAACATTTTGTTCTACTAAACAGCTTCATCACAGTCATTTTCTTTAGTAGAAATCCATAAATACTTACCTAAACTGCAGTTACCTCTGGTTACAGTAATTGTTTTTTCAAATGTATTTTTAATTAAACCTTTGGTTTTACAATGCTCAGAAGTGTCTAGATATTGTTTTCCACCTGAATAGCCTTCAACCTAATAAAGAAAGAAAATCCTGGATGAAAACTCATTGCAAATCTTTGTAAATTGTAGTGTATTTTGTAAATTAATTGAGGACACAGTGACTGTCACGATACAAACAAAGCACCTGGGTATAAATAAAAAGAATTACAAAGGCAATGAAACAAACAGCAAATGCAGCCTTGTGATGAGGCTGCATAACAAGTATTGTTCCATTAAAACAAAAAGACTTCTCCAAACATTTACAAGTTTTGCTCTACTTTTCTTGCTTTTGTACCATTCCTTAAAATAAGGCAGGTCTATAGAAAGAATTGTCAGTAGTTCATCTGTCTTTTTACATCCTGAACTACATGACTAAGGTATATTGGCCTTTGTGTTTATGCATATAGGACTAAAAAACAAACAATTACAGTCTCTAGGGTACATTACTGACAGTAACTAAGGAGGAACGGGACTTGGGAATTATTAATACAGATGATTTCAGATTTGGTAGGCAATGCAGCAGTGCAACCGGTAAGGCCAGTAGAATACATGGGAGAGGTATTAGCAGCAAAAATACCAAGGTTCATAGCGCAAGAAAGGCCTCATTTTGAATACTGTAAAGAGTTCTGGAGACCATATTTCCAGAAGGAAATAAATAAACTAGAAACCATCATACAGTGGAGGACTACATGGTCTAAAATAAAAAAAAAAAACGTCCTCTTCGATCTAAATATGTATATTTTAGAGGAGAGAATGGAAAGAGGTGAAATTATAGAAACCTTCAAATTGATGAAGGGACTTAATAAAGTGGAAGATAAATGCATTTTCCACAAAAGAAAAGGGAATACCAAATCAAAAGCATTTTCCACAAAAAACAAAGTCACAATCTTAAGTTAGAGGGTAGCAGGTTCAGGAGAAATGTGAAGAAGCAGTTTTTTTTTTTAACAGAAACCTGACCACCAGAAGGAGGCAAATACACTCTACATCAAGAGTTGTAATCCCTCTCCCTTCCCTGTACCCACCCCCCAGTCTGTTGTATAGCCGAGAAACAGAAAGTAGGAAAGACAAAGTACAGTAAATGAGTTGCAAACTAGAAAAAGAAAAACAAACTGGGCGGGACTCGTGGACTCTCACCACAAAGAAAAAAATAATTTAAAAGGTGGTGAAAGCTCCAGATTCCTTATTGTTGGGAACTAATATCCAAGCTGTGGAGTCCATGAAAAAGGAAGCCAGGCACCAATATGCCGAAAACAACCGTCTTAAGATGCTTCCTGCCAAAGCCTCAACACAGACAAACACGTCAAAATGAAAAAAATTGGTAAAAGTGTGTAATGACAACCAAGATGCTGCCTTGCAAATCTGATCTACTGAAGCCTCATTCTTAAATACCCAGAAGGTAGAGACTAAACAAGTTTAATGAGCTGTAATAAGTAAACGGGGAGACTGACCTTCCTCCAAGTAAGTCTTATGAATTAAACTCTTTAGCCAAGAAGCCAATTTACATTTACCAGGAAAATAGACAAATAAACTTGTAGACTGTCTAAAGTTTGCTTTAGTAGCTTGTAGAAAGTATTTCAAAAACATAACCACATCCAAATTATGCATCAACCATTTTTCAGATTAAAATATAACAAAGGAACTACAATTTCCTGGTAAATATTGGCTGAACGAACCAATTTAAGCAAAAAACAAACAAACTATAATGGAGTATGCAAGACTGCTTTATCCTGCTGAAAAACAAGATAAGGCAGTTTTTTTAGACTGAATGTCTAATTCGAGCATAGGTATAAACAGAGAATATTTTAACACTCTCAAAACCAGACTGAGATTCCAAAGAGGAGCAACCGATCTTATAACTGATCTAATTCTAACCTGAGCTTGAACAAAAACCTGAATATCTGGAAGATTGGCAATATTTATATGAAATAACACAGAAAGAGCAGAAATATGACCTTTCAAGGCACATACTAGCCAAAAATCGCTTATCTAAACCACCCAGCAAACGTGAGAATTCTTAAGGAATGCCAACTAAAACCACTTTCCAAACAAAAGGCACGGATACCTGTATTATACCTTAGCCTTTGGCGTTACTAAATTTAGTACCCAAGGGTCCAGAACAGACATGGACCAGGCTTCTGAAAAAGGCTCGACCTGCTCCCTACCAGTAATTAATCTTGTTCCGGGCCATGCCTTCATGCTGATTTAGCACTGAAAGGAGATTTCTTCTTTTGTTTTGCCTTGTTCCAGACTGGATTTGGCTTCCAGGAGGACGTAGACAAGTCTGACTTTTGAGAAGAGGATGACTTTTAGTTCCAGGATTGACATTAGGAACGAAATGTATTATTAGATCTACCCTTAGACTTCTTATCCTGGGGCAGAAAAGCTCCTTTGCCACCTGTGACAGTGGAAATAATTGCATATAAGACTGGCTCAAACAAAATCTTCCGTACATAAAGGTAAAGATAAAAGTCTGCTCTTTCAGACAATGTCTCCTGACCAAGATTTGAGTCAAAAGGCCCTACTAGTAAGAACTGATAGAGCCATGTTCTTAGTATTGATGTGTATAATTTCAATGACAGTGTCGTTAATGAAAAAAAAACAGCTATTCCCTAAAAAATTTAAACATTCTTGAAAATCTTCTAATGAAGATTCCTCTGATACCAACTCAGAAAAGAAATTGCATCACAGTGATGCCGCATCAGGAACTCAATCAATACCTACAACTGATATAATCCCCCCCCCCCCGAACAAAGGATTTCTGAAATAACCATCTAACTTCCTTCTCTAAAGGAAGTGCTGTCCCTCCAGGCAAATAGTGGTAGATATAGTGGTAGAAATGGCTCCATCTACTTTCGGGATGATCTCCCAAAGCTCCAAATTAAACGCAGGAACCCGAAACATCTTCTTGAATTTTGGAGATGGAAGAAAAGGAACCCCAGGCTTGTTTGATTTCATAGAAATATTTTTAGAAACAGCATCTGGGACAGGAAACACATCTACAGACTTAGCTGCAGGCTTAAAAATGAAGTTGAGTTGTGTTACAGTCTTATCCTTAACCTATTTTGCACAACTATGCATAAAAAAAAAACATTTTACTTAACAGCGCAACACACTAACTAAAGTGCTATAACAATTAATCCATACTGAACATGTAAAAAAAAACAACAATATAATAAAGGGTTAAAATATAAGCTGGATGAAGTACAGCACTGTCCCCACACTGTGTGCACCCTATCACTCTATCCTTTGGCAATGATATACACATTACGTATGTACCTGCTACTGATGTGAGTGAAAAGGCACTTACCAAGCTGAACACACACTCCACTGTGCTTACCCAAATGTAAATACTTGTACAGTAGAGAGTCCATCCAGTACTGTTACGAACAACTTCATGGCGAAGCAATATTACCAGTCCCAACAACACCTGTGGCAGGCTGGTTATCATAATTCGCACTGGAGTATTACATTACACAACACTATACTCTCCTATGCCCCTCTCTTAAAGGCTTCACCTTATGAGGAGAAAAAGAGAATCAAAATTCCGAATTCCAAATCTAAAGCACCTCAGAGATTCAACTTTTCCTGGAGAGGAAAAAAAGGACTGGTAGGTACAGGTAAGTGGGAGGGATTAAAACTCTTAGTGTAGGGTGTATTTGCCTCCTCCTGGTGGCCAGGGAATGAATCGTGGACCTCACCATCTTAAGAAAGAAGACACATGAATTGTAATATATGCCCTGTAAATTTACCAATAACAATCGGCTAGATTACGAGTTGTGCGTTAAGGTAAAAAAGCAGCGTTAGCAGGTCCTAACGCTGCTTTTTTTTTTTTTTTTTTTTTTTATTAACAAAATACATATACACATAACAAAACATTACACATGTTACAAGACATTACTAACACAATAAGAAACACTACGTTATTCTTTGTGTGCTTACTAGGTTCTATCTTTTATTACTTTTCACTCTTTCTATAGCCCTTTATCCGCTTATATTGCTTTGGGGAGATGGAGATTCCCTTGTTATCTTTTCCCATATTATCTTAGCTTCTAAGGATATTTCTTGTCTATTATTTATCATATAGAAATATTCTTCACTCATTAGGTTATCGTTCACTTTGTTAATCCATTCTTCCCTTGTGGGCACTATTACCGTTTTCCATTTTTTAAGTATTAAGTTCTTTGCACTATTAAGCATAATTTGATATAAATATGCTCTTGGTTTTTCCCATTTAGGGTTTGGATTATTTAAGATGGCCGTAAGAAAGTTATTCAAATTGGTCCTATCCTCTCGTATATCAACAGTTTGAAATATACTTTTCCAAAAAACCTTTATGTGTGGGCAGGTCCACATTATATGGGATAGGGAGCCCTTATTCCCACACCTTCTCCAGCAACTCTCTTGTGTATATGGAAAAAATTTTTTGATTCTAACTGGTGTGAGATACCATCTTGTTAGTATCTTTAGATTTTGTTCCAGCATTCTTGCTGATATCGAGGATTTTGCCGTCTGTTGGCATATATTTTTCCAGACTTTTAAGTCTATGTCCTGTTCTAATTCTATTTGCCACTTTTTAAAACAAGCCAGTGTCCCTTCCCCCTCCTCTTGTAATAATCTGTAAGCCTTAGAGAGGGTATGTTTTAGGTTTCCACTAATATTACACAAATTCTCCATTCTTGTTAATGGTCTTAATAACTTATCCTTATCTTTATTTGTCATTATATAATGGTTAACCTGTGTATATATGAACCAATCTGTTACTCCTCTTAGTCCCTTCTCTTGTAATTCCTCCTGAGGCCTTAGCTTCCTATTATCTATTAGATTTATTATTCTATAGTTGTTATCCTCCTTATCCCCTTTAAAGCTTCCCTCCAAAAACTTTTTATTCTCCACTAAATCTATGAGGGGGGAAGGTATAGATGAAATGTTACCTTTTTTCCTATTTATCTTGTCCCAGATCTTAACTGTTTCCTTAATAATACTATAATTCTCTATCTCTGGAGATCTGTCCTTTGGATTTTCCCAGCATTGATTACATATTCTTTTCCTACCAATTAGTTCTCCCTCCAGCTGTACCCATATTTTCACTTCCTTTTTTGTATGCCATTCTATAACTCTTTGTAAAAATGTAGCCATTCTATATTTGGCTAGATTTGGTAGTCCCATCCCACCCTCTTTTCTTTTCATATACATTGTCTCTTTACTTATTCTAGGATGTATTTTTCCCCATACATAATTATTTATTGTTTTTTGTAGATCTTCTATATAATTACTTACTATAGGAATGGGCAAAGCTTGTAAAACATACAAAAATCTAGGTAGGACATTCATTTGTATAATATTGATTCTCCCTAGCCATGAAATCCTTTTAGGGTACCAGGATAGAAGGTCCTTTGTTAAAGTATTCTTGAGGTTAACATAGTTCAATGCATATAATTTTCCTACGCTTTTTGTCAGATAAACCCCTAAGTATTTTAATGCTTCAACCTCTTTAAATGGGTGTGTTGTCATCATTATTTCTTGTTTCTTAACATTCATTATTTCAGATTTATTTATATTAACCAAAAAATTTGACAATGTTCCAAATACCTTAAATTCTTCCAATAATTCTTTGATGGACTTGGCTGGATCCGACAGGGACAGGAGGATATCATCTGCAAACAATGAGACTTTGTATTCGCTCTCTCTGACTTTAATGCCTCTGATTCTCTCATTTTGTCTACTGTGTGCTGCCAGTATTTCTATTGATAAAATAAATAAGGTTGGTGATAAGGGACACCCTTGTCTGGTTCCATTATGTATGCTAAATGTATTTGATAATTCGCCATTTACCATAATCCTAGCTGTTGGCTCTGTGTATAATGCCATTATTCTTTTAATGCATACTGGGCTAATGTTAAATCTCTTGAGGGTGCTTTCTAAAAATGACCAACTAATTCGGTCGAAAGCTTTTTCAGCATCGACCGAAATAAATGATGATGCTATCTTTTCTCTTTGGGCATATTCTAAGAGGTGGATATTTTTTATTATATTGTCCCTTGCTTCCCTATTCTGGACAAATCCTACCTGGTCCGGGTGCACGATTCGTTCTAATATTACCTTTAATCTGTTGGCTATGATTTTAGCATATATTTTTAAATCAATGTTTAACAGTGAAATTGGTCTATAATTTTTCACTTCCTCTTTGTTTCTCTCTGGTTTGGGGATCACTATGATTCTTGCTTCCTGCATTTCTTTAGAGAAATTTTTTCCCTTATCTATTGAATCGTACACCTCCTTCAAAAAGGGTGCCAAGATGTCTTTGTAATTTTTGTAATATTGGGCCGTATACCCGTCTGGGCCTGGGGCTTTGCCAATTTGTAAGCTCTCAATAGCGTCTTGGATTTCCTGTATTTGAATTGGTTCATCTAGTTTCTGGTTTTCTTGCTCCGAAACCTGGGTTATATTAACCTCCCTAAAATACTTAGACCAAGTTGATTCCTCTCTGGGGTAGGTCTCTAGATTATATAACTTATTATAGAATTTATTAAATTGTTGGGCCATTTCTTGTTGATTCTTACAGTAGCTTTTATCCTCCTTTATCAATTTATATATACTATTATTTATTTGTTTTTTCTTTATAGCTCTCGCTAGGAGTCTCCCATTTTTATCACCCTCCGTATAAAATTTACGTTTCAACCATAAAGCTTTCTTCTTATTAATACTTGACCAGTACTCCCGTATATTCCTCCTTTCCCTCTCTAGGTCTTCTTCTATTTTTCTGTTTTCTGGGGTTTGCTTATGTCTTTTCTCCAAGGCCTGAATTTTTCTCATTGTCTCTCTAAAGAATTCCTCCCTAACCTTTTTCTGTATACTCCTTAGGTTGATTAGCTCTCCCCTTAAAACACATTTATGTGCTTCCCAGAGGATTGTTGCCTCTATTTCTTCCACATCATTAAGTTGGAAGAATTCTTCAATTTTTCCGGCTATATTTTCCCTATCTTCCTGTTTCTTAATCGTGGCATCATCCAATCTCCATTTGTACTGTTTTTCTTCCTGGTGTCCCCATTTTATTTTTAAGCTTACTGGAGCATGGTCTGACCACGTCCTTGGAAGAATCTGAGTTTCCTGTACACAAATTAGCCCTTTTATGTTTGTACAGAGATAGTCCAATCTAGAATAAGAAAGGTGTGGGTTCGAGAAGAACGTATAATCTCTTTGAGTCGGATATAACAGCCTCCATACATCATATATTGCTATTTGTTCTAGACTATTATTTACTTGCTTTGTGATATATTTGGGGGTACTAGACTTTTTCTTGGAATTATCCAGATTTGGATCTAACGTAATATTAAAGTCTCCTCCAAAAAACAATATCCCTTCTTGGAAATCCAGTACTATATTAATCAGTTTTTTAAAAAAACTATCTTGTTTTGTATTAGGGCCGTATATGTTAAAAATTGTCATTAATTCACCTTGGATATACCCCTTGACTCCCAAATATCTCCCTTCCTTATCTTTTACCTTCTCTTTTAGCTGAAAGTTCAAATTTTTATGGAGTGCGATACATACCCAGTTCCTCCTGCCCCTGTCTGAGGCCATATAGCAAACATTATACTTATCATTTATGAATTTTGGTTCCCTATCCCTACTGAAATGGGTCTCCTGAAATAATAAAATATCACCCTTTAATTTCTCCATCTCCCTCAGAGCCATGGATCTCTTCTGGGGAGTCTTTAGCCCTTTGGCATTAATTGTAATAATCTGTATATCTTTCATTGTTTTTAACGGCTCCCCACAAGAGTCTCCTTAGGTATTACTTTCCTTTCTTTTATCATTGTGTGGCTAGTAGAACCTTTCTCTGAGTGTATCTTATAATATTTAAATTTTTTATTTACATACATAAAACGAAAAAACATTTAAAAATTGAACTAGGGGGTAGAACTTCTCCCCTGTCGGAATTTCCTGGGAAAAAACAGGATGCCATCTGTAAGAAAAAAAAAAAAAAAAAAAATCCACTCTTGTGTGATTGCACACTTGTTTTGTGGGGTGAAAAATATATAGAAAAAATCTGAGGTGATTACTTGTGGAGGGTGTGAGGGGGAAAAAAAAAAAAAAAAAAACCAGATGAAAAAACCATGTGCAAATCTCTAAGGAATACTTTCCTTGTCTGTATTCGTAAGTGTGGTGTGGGGAGTGCGGACATCCCCTCTAGTGTTTAGCCCAAAAAAAAAAAAAAAAAAAAAAAAAAAAAAAACAAAAAAAGAAAAAACGGGGGGTGTGGGGGGTGAAGAAAAAAGAAAAACCAAACAGATGAAAGACCTTATGCCTGCCTTTCCTTGTCATGTGAGGTGTGCTTAAGACCCTAAACAGGGACTGATCGGGTGGGGGAGAGAGAGAGAAAGAAAAAAAAAAAAAAAAAAAAAAAAATTCCACTCTTGTGTGGATGCACACTTATTTTATGGGGTGGAAAAATATATAGAAAAAATCTGAAGTGATTACTTGTAGTGTGGGGTGGGGTGTAGAGACAACCCCTCTGGTGTTTTAAAAAAAAAAAAAAAAAAAAAAAAAAAAATTAAACAGCCCCATGTCTTTTGTGCATTGTCCCTTTAACTTTCTCAGGAGCATCTCTCTTATTCCTTATACATAAGTCCTTATCCCTTCTTCCTTTTTTCTTTCTCACTCTCTCTTCTTCTCCTCCTTTTTTGGTTGGTTAATTTAGCTGTCCATTCTTTTTCTTCCTCTTAACTTCTTCCCAGCTATGTTTTTGAGTGTTCCCTTTTACTAATATTCTTTGGCCCATCTCAACAAATTCATCTTTTTCAAAATCTGTGGGTATTTCCATGTCCAGTTGTAGCTTAGTTTTAATCTGGTGAATATCCTCCTTTCTTTTATAGTGTATGGTATTCCCATTATGGAAGATTATTAACCCAAATGGATACGTCCATTTGTACCTTAGCCCTTTCTCTTGGAGACTTCTAGTCAGGAATCTGATATCTCTCCTTTTTTTCATTGTAGCCATACTTAAATCTGCAAATATTTGAATATCCGATTGCTGGTATTTAAATGTATGTTCTCTTTTAGCTCTTCTTAATATTTGTTCTTTTAATGTGTAGTCTTGTAAATTTAGTATAACATCTCTGGTTCTGCCCGGGATAGCTTGGGTTGGCAGTCTGTGTATTCTTTCTATTTTTATGGCCTCTTCCTGGGTATCTGGTATCAGACTGACCATAATCTTTTGTACGTACACTTTTAGGTCCTCAGGTTTAACTTCTTCTGATATACCTTTTATCCTTAAATTCCCCCTCCTGGACCTATCTTCCAAATCCGTTAGTTTATCTTGCAACTCTTTTATTTGTTGTGCTTGTACCTGTATGACTTCGTTTACTTGTGTCATTTCTTGTTCTATTTCCTCCTGCTGGGTTTCTAGGGAGTTAACCCTCTGTCCCATTTCATTTATTTCTCTTTTGATTTCAAGGAGTTCTGCCATGATACAATCTTTTATAGAGGTAATATCTTCTTTTGTTGCTAATTTCCTGATTTCCTCTGTTGGTAATTGTATATCCATGTTTATCAAGTTTTCTTTTGCTGTTTTCTCAATATTTTTGGGGCTTATATGCTGTTCTAGGCTCAAATTATGGAAAAAAGGGTTATCCTTTACGCTTGGGGATTTATTGTTTTTGTTTGCTTTGTCTATTTTTGTAGATTTTTTAGTTGCCATTTCTTCTCTCTTTTACTGTTATTCCTTCTCCTTGCCTTTTTCCTTCTTTTCTCTCTTTTCTCTCTTTTCCTTTCTTCCTCTCCTCCTTTGGCTCTTTTTGATCTCTTTATGCCTTTGTTTTTCCTCCTTTTCCCCTTGTTTTTCCAACTTTCTCTCTTATATTTTTTGGGGCTGTTCTGCTGTGGGGTTCCCAACCCTTTTTCCTATGTTTTCTCAGTCTAGCAACCCATGTCCAATCAGCCTCTGATTGCTTAAGGCTCCCCTTCTTTCACTTTTCACTTTTCCTCGGCCAGCTATTTTTTGCCCAGTATTACAGCATGCCTTGCCCCTGTATCATTCTCCCGCAACTCTGCTTCTCAGTCTCACCTCTCCTGTCTGGCACTTAATTTATCTCCTGAGAGCTCGTTGTATCTACGCCAGTGTAGCGGGCCTTAGTTTCTCTATCTGTTCGTTTCTTGTTTAACTATTACCCCCGCCACTTATGGCAGCTCTCTCCTCGGCTGCGACTCCCTCTCTCTCAGGCAGTCCTCCCTCTATCCTCCAGCTCCCAATCAGAGACTTTGTAGTATCCGTCCTCTATCAGGAACTCCGGTCTCTTACCTCCCCTTGGTACGCCGGGCTCCTCTTTTAGTATAGGCTTATTTCGCAGTTTTATTTCCTGCTTCTCCTTTTTCGGTGTATGCCACTTCTTAGTGATTTAAGATGTTGTGTTACCGCAGCCCTTTTATTTGTTCGGCAATCGTCGGCCTCTTCCTCCTCCTCTTAGCCGCGCAGTTCTCCTTGGTAATGGCCGCTCAGCACTTGTCTGCTCTTGCACTCGCCTCCTCCGCCCGGCCTTTGGCCCGTCTGTTCACTTCCGTGTCTTCCGGTCTCCTCGCTCACCTGGGCGTACCGGGCTCCGAACTCAAACCCACCATACTCCGCTGTTATATTCTGCAGGTACTTTCTCATATATGTGTCTTTCTCTATTATTTCGGTGAGGACCTTTGCTTATTTTTGGGATCTTAAGGATTTTCTCATTATCCTCCTGAGAAGTTTGGCTGGTTGTATTAGCCTCTCATTCCGACAGGGTAGATTTCAGGAGCTTCACTCTTCTGCTGCCATCCTCACGCACGCAGCAGGCTCCTCCCCTCCCTAACGCTGCTTTTTTAAGCCCGCTGCTATTACGAGTCTTGCAGGTATAGGTGTACCGCACACTTGTTTGGCCTTACCGCAAACTGACTTACGTAAACTTCGTAAACCCTTTTTTCTATGGGACTTCCATAGCGCCAGTCCAAAAAGTGAGCAGTACAGCCTCTACCGACAAGATCCGTAAAGTCAGTAGTTATGAGTTTTACACTACAACGCTGTAGCATAAAACTCATAACTAAAGTGCTAAAAAGTACACTAACACCCATAAACTACCTATTAACCCCTAAACCGAGGCACTCCTGCATCGCTAACACTAAAATAAAATGTTTAACCCCTAATCTGCTGCTCCGGACATCGCCGCCATTATAATGAACATATTAACCTCTAAACCGCTGCAATCCCGCCTCGCAAACACTAGTTAAATAATATTAAATAATATTACCCCTCTAACATCGCCGCCACCTACATTATACTTATTAACCCCTAATCTGGCGCTCCGGACATCACCGCCACCTACATTATATTTAATAACCCCTAATCTGCCGCCCCCAATGTCGCCGCAACCTACCTACACTTATTAACCCCTTATTAACCCCTAATCTGCTGCCCCCAACGTCGCAGCCACTATTCTAAATTTATTAACCTCTAAACCTAAACTAAATACTTACCTGTAAAATAAACCCTAAACTAGCTACAAAATAACTAATAGTTACATTGTAGCTATCTTAGGGTTTATTTTTATTTTACAGGCAAGTTTGTATTTATTTTAACTAGGTAGAATAGTTACTAAATAGTTATTAACTATTTAAAAACTACCTAGCTAAAATAAATACAAATTTAGCTGTAAAATAAAACCTAACCTAAGTTACACTAACACCTAACACTACACTACAATTAAATCAATTCCCTAAATTAACTACAATTAAATAAATTAAACTAAATTAGCTAAATCACAAAAAAAACAAACACTAAATTACAGAAAATAAAAAACAAATTACAAGATATTTAAACTAATTACACCTAATCTAATAGCCCTATCAAAATAAAAAAAAATCCCCCCCAAAATAAAAAAAACCCTAGCCTAAACTAAACTATTAATAGCCCTTAAAAAGGCTTTTTGTGGGGCATTGCCCCAAAGAAATCAGCTCTTTTACCTTTAAAAATAAATACAAACAACCCCCCAACAGTAAAACCCACCACCCACACAACCACCCCCCAAATAAAAGCCTACCTAAAAAAACCTAAGCTCCCCATTGCCCTGAAAAAGGCATTTGGATGGGCATTGCTCTTAAAAGGGCATTTAACTCTAGCACATGCCCAAAGCCCTAACCTAAAAAATAAACCCACCCAATACACCCTTAAAAAAATCCTAACACTAACCCCCGAAGATTCACTTACCGGGAGAAGTCTTCATCCAAACGGCAAGATGTCCTCAAGGAAGCCGGCAGAAGTGGTCCTCCAGATGGGCAGAAGTCTTCATCCAGACGGCATCTTCTATCTTCATCCTTCCGTCGCGGAGCGGGTCCATCTTCAAGACATCCGACACGGAGCATCCTATTCTTCCGACGGACTAACGACGAATGAAGGTACCTTTAAATGACGTCATCCAAGATGGCGTCCTTTAGATTCCGATTGGCTGATAAAATTATATCACTCAATCGGAATTAAGGTAGAAAAAAATCCTATTGGCTGATTGGATCAGCCAATAGAATTGAGCTTGCATTGCATTGGCTGACAGGAACAGCCACCACCCACCCAAAAACCCACCACCCACCCAACCAAACCCCCCAAATAAAACTCTATCTAAATAAAACTAAGCTAACCATTGCCCTAAAAAAGGGCATTTGGATGGGCATTGCCCTTAAAAGGTGCCCAAAACCTAAGCTAAAAATATAAACCACCCAATAAACCCTTAAAAAAACTTAACACTAAGCCCCGACGATCCACTTACAGTTTTCGAAGACCAGACATTCATCCTCATCCAGCCGACGAAGTCCTCATCCAAGCGGGCAGAAGTCCTCATTGAATCCGGCAGAAGTCTTCATCCAAGCGGGCAGAAGTCTTCATCCAGACGGCATCTTCTATCTTCATCCATCCGGCGCGGAGCGGGTCCATCTTCAAGACATCCGGCGCGGAGCATCCTCTTCTTCCAATCGTCGCTTTAAGTGATATCATCCAAGATCGCATCCTTTACATTCCGATTGGCTGATAGTATTCTATCAGTCAATAGGAATTAAAGGGGAAAAAATACTATTGGCTGATCCAATTAGCCAATAGGATTGATCTTGCATTCTATTGGCTGATTGGAATAGCCAATAGAATGTGAACTCAATCCTATTGGCTGATTGGACCAGCCAATAGGATTAAAGCTCAATCCTATTGGCTGATTGGATCAGCCAATAGGATTTTTTCCCCTTTAATTCCTATTGGCTGATAGAATTCTATCAGTCAATCGGAATGTAAGGGACGCCATCTTGGATGACGTCACTTAAAGTAAACTTCATTTTCCAGTGACGATCGGAAGAAGAGGATGCTCCGCGCCGGATGTCTTGAAGATGGACCCACTCCACGCCGGATTGATGAAGATAGAAGATGCCGTCTTGATGAAGACTTCTGCCCGCTTGGATGAGGACTTCGCCGGCTGGATGAGAATGGATGTCCGGTCTTCGAAAACTGTAAGTAGATTGTCAGGGGTTAGTGTTAGTTTTTTTTTTAAGGGTTTATTGGGTGGGTTTTATTTTTAGCTTAGGGTTTGGGCACCATAAAAGAGCTAAATGCCCTTTTAAGGGCAATGCCCATCCAAATGCCCTTTTCAGGGCAATGGTTAGCTTAGGTTTATTTAGATAGAGTTTTATTTGGGGGGTTTGGTTGGGTGGGTGGTGGGTTTTACTGTTGGGGGGGTGTTTGTAATTTATATTGCCAGGTAAAAAAGCTGTTATCTTTGGGGCAATGCCCCACAAAAGGCCCGTTTAAGGGCTATTGGCAGTTTAGTGTAGGCTAGGGGTTTTATTATTTTGGGGGTGCTTTTTTTATTTTGATAGGGCTATTAGATTAGGAGTAATTTGTTTTGTTTTTTGATAATTTCGTTTTTTATTTTATGTAATTCAGTGTTTTTTTTGTAATTTAGATAATTGTATTTGATTAATTTAATTTATTTGATTTGATTGTAATGTTAGGTTTTATTGTAAGGCATGTTAGGTTTTATTTTACAGGTAAATGTGTATTTATTTTAACTAGTCTACCTAGTTAAAATAAATACAAATTTACCTGTGAAATAAAAATAAAACCTAAGATATCTACAATATAACTATTAGTTATATTGTAGCTCGCTTAGGGTTTTTTTACAGGTAAGTATGTATTTAGTTTTAAATAGGAATTATTTAGGTAACAATTGTAAGGTTTATGTAGTTTTATTTTAATTATATTTAAGTTAGGGGGTGTAAGGGTTAGACTTATGATTAGGGTTACGTTAGGGTTAGGGGTTAATATATTTATGTAGTGATGTGGGAGGCCAGAGGTTTAGGGGTTAATAGTTTAATTTAGTATATTTTGTTGTATATATATATTCCTTAGTTATGCGTAATTAAACAACTTTGCAATATACTTTATTTAATTTGCCTTCTTTTCCTGTCATTTAAAAGGATATGAAAACCAAAAAAATTATTTTGTTATTCAGACAGAGCATGCCATTTTAAAAAGGTTCCAATTTACTTCTAATATAAAATTGCTCCAATGATATTCTGTGTTGAGGAGATATCTGGCATCTGGAGCACTACATGGCAGGAAAAAGCGCTTCCTATCTAGTTCTCTTGCAAATGTATAACATTCCTGCAAAACTGCTGCCATATAGTGCCAGCTCCTAAGCATACATCCCAGCTTTTCAACAAACGATATCAAGCGAACAAAGAAAAATTGAGAAGTAAATAAGAAAGTTGTTTAAAATCACATTCTCTATATGAATCATGAAAGAAAACATTTGGGCATAAATATCCCTTACATTTTGAATGCAGAGTATTTTCTAATTCTCAGAACTTCAAATGCACACTGCTGACTTCCCAAGGCTAACCCTGCTACATAGTTGTACCTAATTGGATAATATTGGTAACAACTCCAAAGTAATGCACTTTATTCTGACAATATGATTGTGGCTAGTCTTGTTGTCTGGCAGGTGTAGTTTGACTAGTGAAAAAACAATTCAATAAAAAAGGATGTTAATTTGTTTTTTAAAAAGAAAATGTAAACCTGGCTAACATGCTATTCTACAGTTAGACAAGAGAAATGTAATTACAAGGTGTTTACTGTTCCTTTAACTATCAATGCAAATTAATTTTATTGGCCCATGTTTACTACCCAAAAAATTACTTTAAAAAAAGCAGGATCATTGAAAGATAAGCTGTTGATTTCTTGGCTGACTTTAAAGATATAGTAAAGTCCAAATTAAACTTTCATGATTCAGATAGAGAATGTCATTTTAAACAACTTTCTAATTTACTTTTAGCATCAAATTTGCTTTGTTCTCTTGGTATACTAGTTGAAAGCTAAACCTAGGTAGGCTTATATGCTAATTTCTAAGCCCTTGAAGTCCACCTCTTATCTGAATGCATTTGACAGTTTTTAACAGCTACAGGGCATTAGTTTCATATACATAACATTGTGCTCATTCACATGAAGTTATTTAAGACTCAGCACTAATTGCCTAAAGTACAAGTCTGTCAAAAGATCTGAGATAAGGAGGCAGTCTGCAGAAGCTTTGACACAAGGTAATTACAGAGGTAAAAAGTATATTTCTATAACAGTGTTGGTTATGCAAAACTGGGGAATGGTAAATAAAGGGATTATCTATCTTTTTAAACAATTTTTTTTTGGTGTTTACTATCCCTTTAAGATAGCTCATGGCAAACAGTATATAAATACATTTTATATTGAATAGTCTTGTAATATATAAGAGAAACCACCTTTAAAGAGAGATGAAACAATTTTTTTAGAGCATGCAATTTTAAGAAACTTTCTAATTTATTCATTATTATCAATTTTCTTGGTTCTCTTGGTATCTTTATTTGAAAAAGCAGGAATGTAACCACCAATCAGCAAGCGTTACCCAAAAATGGGCTTACATCCCTGCTTTTTCAAATAAGGATACCAAGAGAACGAAGAAAATTGATAATAGGAGTAAATTAGAAAGGTGTTTTAAAATGCATGCTCTATCTAAATCATAAAAGAAAAACAATTGGGTTTCATATCCCTTTAACAACAGGGTTTAAGGTCAAATAGAGATCAATAACTGTATTATGATCTGCAAACTAGTTTATATGTAAAATATACACCATTTTACCTTAGAGGCAGAACCAGATAATTCAGTAGGTGTTTCAGTAGGATCCAGTGCCACCTTAGGCTTCATCAAAGAAGGGGAGAGAACACAATTTTTTGTTTTTTCAAAAACTCCTGTATGCAAATGATCCTTTGGATCAACTGAATCACTTCTGTAAATCTTATACTCTGTCTCTTCTTTGGAATGGTTAAGATTTAGATGATCAAAATCCATGCTAGGTGTTTTAAAATCCAACAACGGCATAGAAGTTTCCCAAAATTCTGCTTCAGAGACTGGTTTAGAAAAGGTTAGCTTTTCTGTATTTACTTCTGATGTTGAGTAAAAACTTTCATCAAGAAATGTATCTTCAGGGGAATCCTAGGAGATAGGGGACATTGTTTTTGTTATTATTAATAAAATTGGTGCTCTTTCATACATTGCATCTTTGACAGTCACTAACTAATGTTTTGAGCAATTTGACTTTGTGGTGTTGTGAGTTTTATCAATTTTGTTTCTACTCTACAAATCCATTTTCTCTCACCCATTTCTGTGCTGTACCTACTCAAGTCTTAGGGTCACGTATTGACAGAAAGGCCCTGTATACCTTGTTCAACTGTAGTGCTCATTGACATTTGTCTAAGTCTTGTACCATTAATTGACTAGCAAACCAATTACATAGCTGATATATTTTGCATTTGCAAAGGAAGAACTACTGCAGGTAACATAAAAAAATTGTAAACTTCACGATTGTGCTGCACAGTATATAACATTTTTATTCAAAACAGGGGAACTTTAATTCATGACATTTTTAAATGACGCTTCATTTGTCAAATATTTACCATACAGTGATGGTAAACATTGCGCCGTTGCTCCGCACCCATTTTTCATTTAATTTTTTTATGAATTAAAGTTCCCACATATTGAATAATATTTTTATACACTATGCTGCACAATTGTTAAGTTTACAATCACTTTAATATTTCATGTCTTTGCAGCTGTAGAAGCTCTTAATAAGTGTTGGTGAAATATATGGTACTATCTCCAGTGTAAAAGTTTCACATAGTTTTAATAGAAAAACAATAAAGAGACAACATTCACCAATTATTATAGGTCATCAGCTTTAACACACACACACACACACACACAAGGAAGTATATGTTTGTGTGCCTCAGCTACCTTAATAGCCATGACCTCTCATTGAAAGAGAATCACAACAAACCCACCAAAAATGTAAAAATAAAATGAACCCCCCCCCCCCACAATGCATTTTTTTTGGTGGGAAGGGTTCTTTATGGGCTTAAAAAAAGAAAAATAAACATTTCTAGAGACCCACCATAAACTTTATTTTATAGTGGGCGATTCCTTCTCTTAAATAAATTTTGTCAACATAGCCAGGTGATTAATGTGGTAACAGTGATCACCTCGCAAAATAGTGCTTTCATTGCTGCACTGGCACAAAGGTCACCTCTAGTCTATATTATAACCACACAAAAGCCCATATGGGCCACTCTTTCAAATTTAGCTACCACTCAGCTAGATTACGAGTTTTGAGCTCTATAGGGAAATTAACGAATGCAACAAAAGTGGCGTTATTTAATTCCCTATAGCGCTGTCATTACAAGTTTTGAAAAACACGGCTTGCACATGCGATATGGAGATTTTAAGCTCCATACCGCACCCAAAACAAGTGCTGTGTTTGACGTGATGAATCAGCCAATGGAATGAGAGCTGCTTAAATCCTATTGGATGCTTTGAACAGCCAATATGATTTAAGCAGCTCTCATTCTATTGGCAGATTCATCATCCAATAGAACTAGTAGAACTAGAGCTGCTTAAATCATATTGGCTGATTTGGACAGCCAATAGGATTTTAGCAGCTCTAATTCCTATTGGCTGATTAAAATTTTTCAGCCAATAGGAATGCAAGGGACGCCATCTTGGATCGCGTACCTTGCATTGAAGATTCAGTGTACGGCGGCAACCGTATGATGAGGATGCTCCGTGCCGGATGTCTTCAGGATGGACCTCACTCCACGCCACCAGGATCAAGATAGAAGATGCCGCCTGGATGAAGATTGAAGAGGCCGTCTGGATGAAGACTTCTAGCCGTCTGGATGAAGACTTCTAGCCCCTTGGATGAGGACTTCCCCACCGGGATGAAGACTGAAGAGGCAGCCTGGATGAGGAATTCTCTGCCAGGATGAAGATCGTTCAAGCGGGACTTCAAAAACTGTAAGTGGATCGTCTTGGGGTTAGTGTTAGGCTTTTAAGGGTTTTTTGGGTGGGTTTTATTTTTAGATTAGGGGTTGGGCAGTAAAAGAGCTAAATGCCTTTTCAGGGCAATGGGTAGCTTAGGTTTTTTAGATATTTTTTTTGAATTTTATGTTAGTGGGTATTTGTATTTTTATTTCATAAACAGAGCTGTGTTCTTTAGGGCAATGCCCTACAAAAACAGAATTTATGTTTACCTGATAAATTACTTTCTCCAACGGTGTGTCCGGTCCACGGCGTCATCCTTACTTGTGGGATATTCTCTTCCCCAACAGGAAATGGCAAAGAGCCCAGCAAAGCTGGTCACATGATCCCTCCTAGGCTCCGCCTACCCCAGTCATTCGACCGACGTTAAGGAGGAATATTTGCATAGGAGAAACCATATGGTACCGTGGTGACTGTAGTTAAGAAAATAAATTATCAGACCTGATTAAAAAAACCAGGGCGGGCCGTGGACCGGACACACCGTTGGAGAAAGTAATTTATCAGGTAAACATAAATTCTGTTTTCTCCAACATAGGTGTGTCCGGTCCACGGCGTCATCCTTACTTGTGGGAACCAATACCAAAGCTTTAGGACACGGATGAAGGGAGGGAGCAAATCAGGTCACCTAAATGGAAGGCACCACGGCTTGCAAAACCTTTCTCCCAAAAATAGCCTCAGAAGAAGCAAAAGTATCAAACTTGTAAAATTTGGTAAAAGTGTGCAGTGAAGACCAAGTCGCTGCCCTACATATCTGATCAACAGAAGCCTCGTTCTTGAAGGCCCATGTGGAAGCCACAGCCCTAGTGGAATGAGCTGTGATTCTTTCGGGAGGCTGCCGTCCGGCAGTCTCGTAAGCCAATCTGATGATGCTTTTAATCCAAAAAGAAAGAGAGGTAGAAGTTGCTTTTTGACCTCTCCTTTTACCGGAATAAACAACAAACAAGGAAGATGTTTGTCTAAAATCCTTTGTAGCATCTAAATAGAATTTTAGAGCGCGAACAACATCCAAATTGTGCAACAATCGTTCCTTCTTTGAAACTGGTTTCGGACACAGAGAAGGTACGATAATCTCCTGGTTAATGTTTTTGTTAGAAACAACTTTTGGAAGAAAACCAGGTTTAGTACGTAAAACCACCTTATCTGCATGGAACACCAGATAAGGAGGAGAACACTGCAGAGCAGATAATTCTGAAACTCTTCTAGCAGAAGAAATTGCAACTAAAAACAAAACTTTCCAAGATAATAACTTAATATCAACGGAATGTAAGGGTTCAAACGGAACCCCCTGAAGAACTGAAAGAACCAAATTGAGACTCCAAGGAGGAGTCAAAGGTTTGTAAACAGGCTTAATTCTAACCAGAGCCTGAACAAAGGCTTGAACATCTGGCACAGCTGCCAGCTTTTTGTGAAGTAACACAGACAAGGCAGAAATCTGTCCCTTCAGGGAACTTGCAGATAATCCTTTTTCCAATCCTTCTTGAAGGAAGGATAGAATCCTAGGAATCTTAACCTTGTCCCAAGGGAATCCTTTAGATTCACACCAACAGATATATTTTTTCCAAATTTTGTGGTAAATCTTTCTAGTTACAGGCTTTCTGGCCTGAACAAGAGTATCGATAACAGAATCTGAGAACCCTCGCTTCGATAAGATCAAGCGTTCAATCTCCAAGCAGTCAGCTGGAGTGAAACCAGATTCGGATGTTCGAACGGACCCTGAACAAGAAGGTCTCGTCTCAAAGGTAGCTTCCAAGGTGGAGCCGATGACATATTCACCAGATCTGCATACCAAGTCCTGCGTGGCCACGCAGGAGCTATCAAGATCACCGACGCCCTCTCCTGATTGATCCTGGCTACCAGCCTGGGGATGAGAGGAAACGGCGGGAACACATAAGCTAGTTTGAAGGTCCAAGGTGCTACTAGTGCATCCACTAGAGCCGCCTTGGGATCCCTGGATCTGGACCCGTAGCAAGGAACTTTGAAGTTCTGACGAGAGGCCATCAGATCCATGTCTGGAATGCCCCACAGCTGAGTGACTTGGGCAAAGATTTCCGGATGGAGTTCCCACTCCCCCGGATGCAATGTCTGACGACTCAGAAAATCCGCTTCCCAATTTTCCACTCCTGGGATGTGAATAGCAGACAGGTGGCAGGAGTGAGACTCCGCCCATAGAATGATTTTGGTCACTTCTTCCATCGCTAGGGAACTCCTTGTTCCCCCCTGATGGTTGATGTACGCAACAGTTGTCATGTTGTCTGATTGAAACCGTATGAACTTGGCCCTCGCTAGCTGAGGCCAAGCCTTGAGAGCATTGAATATCGCTCTCAGTTCCAGAATATTTATCGGTAGAAGAGATTCTTCCCGAGACCAAAGACCCTGAGCTTTCAGGGATCCCCAGACCGCGCCCCAGCCCATCAGACTGGCGTCGGTCGTGACAATGACCCACTCTGGTCTGCGGAATGTCATCCCTTGTGACAGGTTGTCCAGGGACAGCCACCAACGGAGTGAGTCTCTGGTCCTCTGATTTACTTGTATCTTCGGAGACAAGTCTGTATAGTCCCCATTCCACTGACTGAGCATGCACAGTTGTAATGGTCTTAGATGAATGCGCGCAAAAGGAACTATGTCCATTGCCGCTACCATCAACCCGATCACTTCCATGCACTGAGCTATGGAAGGAAGAGGAACGGAATGAAGTATCCGACAAGAGTCTAGAAGTTTTGTTTTTCTGGCCTCTGTCAGGAAAATCCTCATTTCTAAGGAGTCTATTATTGTTCCCAAGAAGGGAACCCTTGTTGACGGAGATAGAGAACTCTTTTCCACGTTCACTTTCCATCCGTGAGATCTGAGAAAGGCCAGGACAATGTCCGTGTGAGCCTTTGCTTGAGGAAGGGACGACGCTTGAATCAGAATGTCGTCCAAGTAAGGTACTACAGCAATGCCCCTTGGTCTTAGCACAGCTAGAAGGGACCCTAGTACCTTTGTGAAAACCCTTGGAGCAGTGGCTAATCCGAAAGGAAGCGCCACAAACTGGTAATGTTTGTCCAGGAATGCGAACCTTAGGAACCGATGATGTTCCTTGTGGATAGGAATATGTAGATACGCATCCTTTAAATCCACCGTGGTCATGAATTGACCTTCCTGGATGGAAGGAAGAATAGTTCGAATGGTTTCCATCTTGAACGATGGAACCTTGAGAAACTTGTTTAAGATCTTGAGATCCAAGATTGGTCTGAACGTTCCCTCTTTTTTGGGAACTATGAACAGATTGGAGTAGAACCCCATCCCTTGTTCTCTTAATGGAACAGGATGAATCACTCCCATTTTTAACAGGTCTTCTACACAATGTAAGAATGCCTGTCTTTTTATGTGGTCTGAAGACAACTGAGACCTGTGGAACCTCCCCCTTGGGGGAAGTCCCTTGAATTCCAGAAGATAACCTTGGGAGACTATTTCTAGCGCCCAAGGATCCAGAACATCTCTTGCCCAAGCCTGAGCGAAGAGAGAGAGTCTGCCCCCCACCAGATCCGGTCCCGGATCGGGGGCCAACATTTCATGCTGTCTTGGTAGCAGTGGCAGGTTTCTTGGCCTGCTTTCCCTTGTTCCAGCCTTGCATTGGTCTCCAAGCTGGCTTGGCTTGAGAAGTATTACCCTCTTGCTTAGAGGACGTAGCACTTTGGGTTGGTCCGTTTCTACGAAAGGGACGAAAATTAGGTTTATTTTTTGCCTTGAAAGGCCGATCCTGCGGAAGGGCGTGGCCCTTACCCCCAGTGATATCAGAGATAATCTCTTTCAAGTCAGGGCCAAACAGCGTTTTCCCCTTGAAAGGAATGTTAAGTAGCTTGTTCTTGGAAGACGCATCAGCCGACCAAGATTTCAACCAAAGCGCTCTGCGCGCCACAATAGCAAACCCTGAATTCTTAGCCGCTAACCTAGCCAATTGCAAAGTGGCGTCTAGGGTGAAAGAATTAGCCAATTTGAGAGCATTGATTCTGTCCATAATCTCCTCATAAGGAGGAGAATCACTATCGACCGCCTTTATCAGCTCATCGAACCAGAAACATGCGGCTGTAGTGACAGGGACAATGCATGAAATTGGTTGTAGAAGGTAACCCTGCTGAACAAACATTTTCTTAAGCAAACCTTCTAATTTTTTATCCATAGGATCTTTGAAAGCACAACTATCCTCTATGGGTATAGTGGTGCGTTTGTTTAAAGTGGAAACCGCTCCCTCGACCTTGGGGACTGTCTGCCATAAGTCCTTTCTGGGGTCGACCATAGGAAACAATTTTTTAAATATGGGGGGAGGGACGAAAGGAATACCGGGCCTTTCCCATTCTTTATTAACAATGTCCGCCACCCGCTTGGGTATAGGAAAAGCTTCTGGGAGCCCCGGCACCTCTAGGAACTTGTCCATTTTACATAGTTTCTCTGGGATGACCAACTTGTCACAATCATCCAGAGTGGATAATACCTCCTTAAGCAGAATGCGGAGATGTTCCAACTTAAATTTAAATGCAATCACATCAGGTTCAGCTTGTTGAGAAATGTTCCCTGAATCAGTAATTTCTCCCTCAGACAAAACCTCCCTGGCCCCATCAGACTGGGTTAGGGGCCCTTCAGAAATATCATTATCAGCGTCGTCATGCTCTTCAGTATCTAAAACAGAGCAATCGCGCTTACGCTGATAAGTGTTCATTTTGGCTAAAATGTTTTTGACAGAATTATCCATTACAGCCGTTAATTGTTGCATAGTAAGGAGTATTGGCGCGCTAGATGTACTAGGGGCCTCCTGAGTGGGCAAGACTCGTGTAGACGAAGGAGGGAATGATGCAGTACCATGCTTACTCCCCTCACTTGAGGAATCATCTTGGGCATCATTGTCATTGTCACATAAATCACATTTATTTAAATGAATAGGAATTCTGGCTTCCCCACATTCAGAACACAGTCTATCTGGTAGTTCAGACATGTTAAACAGGCATAAACTTGATAACAAAGTACAAAAAACGTTTTAAAATAAAACCGTTACTGTCACTTTAAATTTTAAACTGAACACACTTTATTACTGCAATTGCGAAAAAACATGAAGGAATTGTTCAAAATTCACCAAATTTTCACCACAGTGTCTTAAAGCCTTAAAAGTATTGCACACCAAATTTGGAAGCTTTAACCCTTAAAATAACGGAACCGGAGCCGTTTTGAACTTTAACCCCTTTACAGTCCCTGGTATCTGCTTTGCTGAGACCCAACCAAGCCCAAAGGGGAATACGATACCAAATGACGCCTTCAGAAAGCCTTTTCTAAGTATCAGAGCTCCTCTCACATGCGACTGCATGCCATGCCTCTCAAAAACAAGTGCGCCACACCGGCGCGAAAATGAGGCTCTGCCTATGCTTTGGGAAAGCCCCTAAGAATAAGGTGTCTAAAACAGTGCCTGCCGATATTATTATATCAAAATACCCAGATAAAATGATTCCTCAAGGCTAAATATGTGTTAATAATGAATCGATTTAGCCCAGAAAAAGTCTACAGTCTTAATAAGCCCTTGTGAAGCCCTTATTTACGATCGTAATAAACATGGCTTACCGGATCCCATAGGGAAAATGACAGCTTCCAGCATTACATCGTCTTGTTAGAATGTGTCATACCTCAAGCAGCAAGAGACTGCTCACTGTTCCCCCAACTGAAGTTAATTGCTCTCAACAGTCCTGTGTGGAACAGCCATGGATTTTAGTGACGGTTGCTAAAATCATTTTCCTCATACAAACAGAAATCTTCATCTCTTTTCTGTTTCTGAGTAAATAGTACATGCCAGCACTATTTCAAAATAACAAACTCTTGATTGAATAATAAAAACTACAGTTAAACACTAAAAAACTCTAAGCCATCTCCGTGGAGATGTTGCCTGTACAACGGCAAAGAGAATGACTGGGGTAGGCGGAGCCTAGGAGGGATCATGTGACCAGCTTTGCTGGGCTCTTTGCCATTTCCTGTTGGGGAAGAGAATATCCCACAAGTAAGGATGACGCCGTGGACCGGACACACCTATGTTGGAGAAAGGCCCTTTTAAGGGCCATTGGTAGTTTATTCTAGATTAGTTTTTTTTTGGGGGGGGGGTTGTTTTTTTAATGGGTATTAGAAAAGGAATAATTTTTATTATTTTTGATAATTTATTTATTTTGTGTAATGTATTTTTTTAGGGGGTGTTTGTTTTTCTTTTGTAGCAAAAGAGCTGTTTAACTTAGGGCAATGCCCTACAAAAGGCCCTTTTAAGGGCCCTTGGTAGTTTGTGGGGTGGGGGTTTGTATACTGTTAGGGGGGGGTTGTTTTTTTTGTAGCAAAAGAGCTGTTTAACTTAGGGCATTTTAAGTGCTCTTGGCAGTTTATTTTAGACTAGGCTTTTTTATTTTGAGGCATAGTTTTTTTTTTAAAGGGTATTAAAATAGGAAGAATTTTTTTTTCGATCATTTTTTTTTTTTTTTATGTAATGGTAGGTTTTTCTATTTTTTTTAATGGTTATTTTTTGTAATTTTAGGTTTTAGTGTAAGGTAGCTTAGGTTTTATTTGACAGGTAAATTTTGTATTTTTTTAACTAAGTAGTTATTAAATAGTTAATAACTATTTACTAACTAGTCTACCTAGTTAAAATAAATACAAACTTACCTGTGAAATAAAAATAAAACCTAAGCTTGGTACAATATAACTATTAGTTATATTGTAGCTAGCTTAGGTTTTATTTTACAGGTATGTATTTAGTTTTAAATATGTATTATTTATTTTAGTTAATAATTGTATATTTAATTTAGCTATATTTTAATTATGTTAAAGTTAGGGGGTGTTAGGGTTACGTTAGGGTTAGGTTTAGGGTTTAATATAGTTTAATTTAGGTTGTTGCGATGTGGGGGGCTAGCGATTTAGGGGTTTATAGGTTTATTTAGTTAATAATTGTAAATTTAAATTAGCTCTATTTTAATTATGTTAAAGTTAGGGGGTGTTAGGGTTACGTTAGGGTTAAGTCAGGGTTAGGTTTAGGGGTTACTAGTTTAAATTAGTTTATTGCGATGTGGGGGGCTTTCGGTTTAGGGGTTAATAGTTTAATTTACTATAATTCGTTGTGTTGGGCTTTCGGTTTAGGGGTTAATAGGTTTATTATAGTGGCGGTGTAGGACTTAATAACTTTAGTATAGTGGGGGCGATGTGGGAAGACAGCAAATTAGGGGTTAATATTTAAATAGTGTTTGTGATGTGGGAGGGTGGCAGTTTAGGGGTTAATAACTTTAGTAAAGTGGTGACGATGTTGGGGAGCGGCGGAATAGGGGTTCATACATTTTCTTTGTGGCGGTGATATCAGGAGCAGCAGATTAGGGGTTAATAAATGTATTATAGTATTTGTGATGCAGGAGGGCCTCAGTTTAGGGGTTAATAGGTAGTTTATGGGTGATAGTAAAAGAGCTGATTACTTTGGGGCAATGCCCCGCAAAAGGCCCTTTTAAGGGCTATTTGTAATTTAGTATAGGGTAGGGTATTTTATTATTTTGGGGGGCTTTTTTATTTTATTAGTGGGCTTAGATTAGGTGTAATTAGTTTAAACTTCTTGTAATTTTTTTTTCCAGTAATTTAGTGTGTTTTTTTTTCTCGGAATTTAGTTTATTGAATTTAATTGTAATTAATTGTAGGTAGTTTAGGTAATTAGCTTAATGATAGTGTAGTGTTAGGTGTAATTGTAACTTAGGTTAGGGTTTATTTTACAGGTAATTTTGTACTTATTTTAGCTAGGTAGTTATTAAATAGTTAAATACAAAGTTGCCTTTGAAATAAATATAAATCCTAAGTTAGCTACAATGTAACTAATTGTTATATTGTAGCTAGCTTAGGGTTTATTTTATCGGTAAGTATTTCGTTTTAAATAGGATTAATTTATTTAATTATGTTAAATTTAGTTAAATTTAAATTATATTTAAGTTAGGGGGGTTAGGGTTAGGTTTAGACTTAGGTTTAGGGGTTAATACCTTTAATATAGAAGCGGCGACATTGGGGGTGGCAGATTAGGGGTTAATAAATGTAAGTAGGTGTCTGCGATGTTAGGGCAGGCAGATTAGGGGTTAATAAAATTAAACTAGTGTTTGCGAGGCGGGAGTGCGGCGGTTTAGGGGTTAATACATTTATTAAAGTGGCGGCGATGTCCGGTCGGCAGATTAGGGGTTAAATAATTTTATTATAGTGTTTGTGATGTGTGGGGGGGGCTCGGTTTAGGGGTTAATATGTAGTTTATGGGTGTTAGTGTACTTTTTAGCACTTTAGTTAAGAGCTTTATGTTCCGGCGTCAGCCCATAAAACTTAACTAAACTTAACTACTTTTAAATGCGGTAGAAGTCTTGCCAGGAGAGGGTCTACCGCTCACTTCTTCCAAGACTCGTAATACCAGCGTTAGGCAAATCCCATTAAAAAGATAGGATACGCAATTGACGTAAGGGGATTTGCGGTAGCCTCGAGTCGCGGAAGAAAAGTGAGCGGTAGACCCTTTCCTGCCTGACTCGTAATACCAGCGGGCGTTAAAAAGCAGCGTTGGGACCTCTCAACGCTGCTTTTTAAGGCTAACGCCAAACTCGTAATCTAGGCGTAAGTGTACCTAGTAATAGCCTATAGGTTATGTGAGTGCCCAAATAAATAAACTACATACTACCTATTAGGCACCCACACTACTGGACTTACAATCTGCAGGAAAAACTGATTCCAGCGAATCCAGCACTGTACGCGTAACAGCATAGGATCTGAGTATGTGGACTATAATGATGATCCAGCAGGAGGAGGCTAGGGACCAGTGCCTGTGACACCGGTGGCAGGCCCGTGACTAACTCCCACAGGGAATAATTTTGCCACTACCTAATATTACATAAACTTCCCTCTGTACAAACAGTAACTCTCTAAAGGGAAAATGGGGCTAAAATTGGTCTGAGAACCACTCTCACAAATGAACACATAGAGCACCTCCATATCTTCCTCCTGTGGAAGACAAGATAAGACAGGTTTACCAATAAGGTGGGAGGTTTTAAGGGCCCTTGGAGTTTTGTGACTCTTTGTCTCCTCCTAGTGGCCAGGATTGGAATTCCTCTAGGCCTCTCCCCACCTTTAAGAATGATAAGGGGATTTAAATAAAATGAAATTAAATAAACAGAAAATTAATAAAAGGAAAAAAAAGAATCACAGTATCATAGTTTGCAGGGAAAAACCAAGTCATCACTGCATTTAAAACAGTATCATTATCTGTGACTCATTAAAAGCCTATTGCTGTGAGGTGGGTGTCTGTGCAAAATGTTAACTTGTTATTCTGCTTATTAGAAGCAGTTATTGGCAGAATTTAAACTATTGTCATACTCATATAGCATGTCCCTATGCCACTGCTACATTGTCCCTCCATACAAATTCATGAGATGCTACAGTATATTAGTTAACTCTTGCTAGCTCATCACGTTTGCATCTAAATTCATGTGTGTCAGTATAGCATGTTTCCATACATTCACTGTCTCTATAACGAGTCCCTTATGAAACTGCATGTGCTGCTACAGCACAATTTCCCTTCTTTACAGATAACTATATCATTTTGTACTTCCTGCAGCAGGTCACTGAAGAGGTTTTCTCTGGGAGTATGCATAAGAGTTCCAAACAAATCTAGGTAGAATATTTTTCATAAGCACCAGTGAGATGCTCAGCTTTGCCCATGAGAGAAAAGATTTCTCACCTCTCAGAGTATACAATCTGCAGCCCAAATAATAAAAACTTAATGCCACCAATATTTTTTTTAAAAAAAATTAAAAAAAAAAAAAAAACTGTTCACCTTACAATAAAATGCTATTGTTAGATCAAATGGTGAAAAAAAAAGTGTCTTGTAAAAAATATGGATGTTCTTAATCTTATCAGACAACTAATTTAATGGAAAAGTTACCTTTAAAGTTGAAGAAATGAGCTCATCAGTTAAATCTTCACAACATGCACTCCCGTGCAAGGCTAACATTGAAACTTGAAAAGAGTTGTTATCCTCTGTAGGATACTGAGATTCCAGAAAAGGTTCACATGGAAAGTCAGTCTCAGATGACTCTACCTGCAGAAGTTAGCAGCAGCACTGATTAGTTAAAGCTCATACAATGCACATGCAACATTATAAGTACATTCTAACAACTACAGCACGGAAAGTATCTTTTTCTGTTCTGCAAGACTCAATACGTCTTCCTTTTCCATTCACAGAACCATAGCTGACTAATGGTGTGTTTAATTATGGACATAAGAAACAACTAATAACTATGCTTTTTCATAATAAAACATATTTCTATCATTTATAAATTAGTTGTGTATGAGCAATTTACAAAACCTTAAAACACTCTGATGGCTGTCACTTTCAGAAGGACAGCACTGGCAGTTAGTTGTTACTGATGGATTATTAGTTTCATATTAATTAGTAAAGATAAAATGCAAAACTTTTAGTTTTTCCTCTTAAACAATGTCACTTCCATAGGGTTAGGGTTAGCTACATAACAGCATATGGCAGAAATTCACTACTGGTAGCTGAATATAAAAACTTGACAAGCCCGGGGCATATTTGTTTAACTAGAGATTTCATTTCTATCATTTTTCTTCCAAACAAATGACCAAAAGAGCTGCACGAATAGAGTCTTACCTGGAGGAAAAAAAAGGCAAAATAGCAATCACTAAAGTAAATCTAATCAGTAAAATGGTGATGAAAAGGATGACTTTTCACACAATTCACTTCAACATTCTGGTGAAAGTATGTACAGTACAGGAGTGTTCTATAGCAGGTGCAGAACCATTTGCAAACTGATTGCTTGCACACAGGTCTGTCTCCTCAAGGTAATAGAAAAAAATGTAGTGCAGGCCAAAGAAACACTTTGTTGTCACTGATAGATATGTTATTAAACCCATAAGCAAATGTTCTCCTCTCAGATCCATCCTGTAAGAAGTGCAAGGTTTTATGCATAGCTAAGAAACTATTTGTGAACAGATGTATTTGTGTATATATGCCTGTAAATACATGTATACACATATGTGTGTATACTTGTGTGTGTATGTATATACTGTGTATATATATATATGTGTGTGTGTGTGTCTGTATATATATATATATATATACACAAAATAAGTTCCCCTTTTAGGTATACAGCCAAGGTGAGGTAAAGTTGATTCTTGAAAGGGCACATAAAGCACTATAACGGAGTGATATAAAAGTTATACCTTTATTGAAGTCGTATAAAAACACAGCAGTTTAAGAGCAATGTAGTTACCAGGTGTGTGTATATATATATGTGTGTGTGTGTGTGTTTTTTGTGTATATATGTCTGTAAATACATGTACACACATATGTGTGTATACTTGTGTGTGTATGTATATACTGTGTATATATATATATATATATATATATATATATACATATATATATATATATATATATATACAGGGAGTGCAGAATTATTAGGCAAATGAGTATTTTGACCACATCATCCTCTTTATGCATGTTGTCTTACTCCAAGCTCTATAGGCTCGAAAGTCTACTACCAATTAAGCATATTAGGTGATGTGCATCTCTGTAATGAGAAGGGGTGTGGTCTAATGACATCAACACCCTATATCAGGTGTGCATAATTATTAGGCAACTTCCTTTCCTTTGGCAAAATGGGTCAAAAGAAGGACTTGACAGGCTCAGAAAAGTCAAAAATAGTGAGATATCTTGCAGAGGGATGCAGCACTCTTAAAATTGCAAAGCTTCTGAAGCGTGATCATCGAACAATCAAGCGTTTCATTCAAAATAGTCAACAGGGTCGCAAGAAGCGTGTGGAAAAACCAAGGCGCAAAATAACTGCCCATGAACTGAGAAAAGTCAAGCGTGCAGCTGCCAAGATGCCACTTGCCACCAGTTTGGCCATATTTCAGAGCTGCAACATCACTGGAGTGCGCAAAAGCACAAGGTGTGCAATACTCAGAGACATGGCCAAGGTAAGAAAGGCTGAAAGACGACCACAACTGAACAAGACACACAAGCTGAAACGTCAAGACTGGGCCAAGAAATATCTCAAGACTGATTTTTCTAAGGTTTTATGGACTGATGAAATGAGAGTGAGTCTTGATGGGCCAGATGGATGGGCCCGTGGCTGGATTGGTAAAGGGCAGAGAGCTCCAGTCCGACACAGACGCCAGCAAGGTGGAGGTGGAGTTTGGGCTGGTATCATCAAAGATGAGCTTGTGGGGCCTTTTCGGGTTGAGGATGGAGTCAAGCTCAACTCCCAGTCCTACTGCCAGTTTCTGGAAGACACCTTCTTCAAGCAGTGGTACAGGAAGAAGTCTGCATCCTTCAAGAAAAACATGATTTTCATGCAGGACAATGCTGCATCACACGCATCCAAGTACTCCACAGCGTGGCTGGCAAGAAAGGGTATAAAAGAAGAAAATCTAATGACATGGCCTCCTTGTTCACCTGATCTGAACCCCATTGAGAACCTGTGGTCCATCATCAAATGTGAGATTTACAAGGAGGGAAAACAGTACACCTCTCTGAACAGTGTCTGGGAGGCTGTGGTTGCTGCTGCACGCAATGTTGATGGTGAACAGATCAAAACACTGACAGAATCCATGGATGGCAGGCATTTGAGTGTCCTTGCAAAGAAAGGTGGCTATATTGGTCACTGATATGTTTTTGTTTTGTTTTTGAATGTCAGAAATGTATATTTGTGAATGTTGAGATGTTATATTAGTTTCACTGGTAAAAATAAATAATTGAAATGGGTATATATTTGTTTTTTGTTAAGTTGCCTAATAATTATGCACAGTAATAGTCACCTGCACACACAGATATCCCCCTAAAATAGCTATAACTAAAAACAAACTAAAAACTACTTCCAAAACTATTCAGCTTTGATATTAATGAGTTTTTTGGGTTCATTGAGAACATGGTTGTTGTTCAATAATAAAATTAATCCTCAAAAATACAACTTGCCTAATAATTCTGCACTCCCTGTATATATATATATATATATATATATATATATATATATATATATATATATATATATATATATATATATATATATATATATATATATATATATATATATATATATATATATATATATATATATATATATATACAAAATAAGTTCCCCTTTTAGGTATACAGCCAAGGTGAGGTAAAGTTGATTCTTGAAAGGGCACATAAAGCACTATAACGGAGTGATATAAAAGTTATACCTTTATTGAAGTCGTATAAAAACACAGCAGTTTAAGAGCAATGTAGTTACCAGGTGTGTGTATATATATATATGTGTGTGTGTGTTTTTTTGTGTATATATGTCTGTAAATACATGTACACACATATAAATACATATGTACACACATATATACATATTCAGACATGTATTTGTATGTATACTGTATATCTATGTTAAAGCATTTTGCAGGCCTTTTTTTCTAACACCTGAGACCTCATATCTTTCAGCCCTTATAATATTTTAATATTTTATTTTGTTATTATTAGAGTAACTGTACTTTGAAATGTATTTTTGATGTGTTTTGTGACACTTTTTGACTCGCATAACAGTTAACCAGAGCTCTGAAGTAGCGGTAATCATTCAAGCATAATTTGCAATTACGCTCACGCATTCTTATTTACTTTCAACTTGTAATACAAGCAGCATTTAACTTGGGCACAAATGGCCACAACAAGCCGATATTGCATGAGCGCAAACGATACAGCTCCACTCTTAATCTGGACCTTAGTGTGCATCTTGATCTGAATTAGCAGTCACATAATAAATGCCTTTGAGAGGGGCTTACAACGTAAATAGTCACATGCTGAAATAACAGAATTTATGTTTACCTGATAAATTTCTTTCTCCAACGGTGTGTCCGGTCCACGGCGTCATCCTTACTTGTGGGATATTCTCTTCCCCAACAGGAAATGGCAAAGAGCCCAGCAAAGCTGGTCACATGATCCCTCCTAGGCTCCGCCTACCCCAGTCATTCGACCGACGTTAAGGAGGAATAATAGCATAGGAGAAACCATATGGTACCGTGGTGACTGTAGTTAAAGAAAATAAATTATCAGACCTGATTAAAAAACCAGGGCGGGCCGTGGACCGGACACACCGTTGGAGAAAGAAATTTATCAGGTAAACATAAATTCTGTTTTCTCCAACATAGGTGTGTCCGGTCCACGGCGTCATCCTTACTTGTGGGAACCAATACCAAAGCTTTAGGACACGGATGAAGGGAGGGAGCAAATCAGGTCACCTAAATGGAAGGCACCACGGCTTGCAAAACCTTTCTCCCAAAAATAGCCTCAGAAGAAGCAAAAGTATCAAACTTGTAAAATTTGGTAAAAGTGTGCAGTGAAGACCAAGTCGCTGCCCTACATATCTGATCAACAGAAGCCTCGTTCTTGAAGGCCCATGTGGAAGCCACAGCCCTAGTGGAATGGGCTGTGATTCTTTCGGGAGGCTGCCGTCCGGCAGTCTCGTAAGCCAATCTGATGATGCTTTTAATCCAAAAAGAGAGAGAGGTAGAAGTTGCTTTTTGACCTCTCCTTTTACCTGAATAAACAACAAACAAGGAAGATGTTTGTCTAAAATCCTTTGTAGCATCTAAATAGAATTTTAGAGCGCGAACAACATCCAAATTGTGCAACAAGCGTTCCTTCTTTGAAACTGGTTTCGGACACAGAGAAGGTACGATAATCTCCTGGTTAATGTTTTTGTTAGAAACAACTTTTGGAAGAAAACCAGGTTTAGTACGTAAAACCACCTTATCTGCATGGAACACCAGATAAGGAGGAGAACACTGCAGAGCAGATAATTCTGAAACTCTTCTAGCAGAAGAAATTGCAACTAAAAACAAAACCTTCCAAGATAATAACTTAATATCAACGGAATGTAAGGGTTCAAACGGAACCCCCTGAAGAACTGAAAGAACTAAATTGAGACTCCAAGGAGGAGTCAAAGGTTTGTAAACAGGCTTGATTCTAACCAGAGCCTGAACAAAGGCTTGAACATCTGGCACAGCTGCCAGTTTTTTGTGAAGTAACACCGACAAGGCAGAAATCTGTCCCTTCAGGGAACTTGCCGATAATCCTTTTTCCAATCCTTCTTGAAGGAAGGATAGAATCCTAGGAATCTTAACCTTGTCCCAAGGGAATCCTTTAGATTCACACCAACAGATATATTTTTTCCAAATTTTGTGGTAAATCTTCCTAGTTACAGGCTTTCTGGCCTGAACAAGAGTATCGATAACAGGATCTGAGAAACCTCGCTTCGATAAAATCAAGCGTTCAATCTCCAAGCAGTCAGCTGGAGTGAAACCAGATTCGGATGTTCGAACGGACCCTGAACAAGAAGGTCTCGTCTCAAAGGTAGCTTCCAAGGTGGAGCCGATGACATATTCACCAGATCTGCATACCAAGTCCTGCGTGGCCACGCAGGAGCTATCAAGATCACCGACGCCCTCTCCTGATTGATCCTGGCTACCAGCCTGGGGATGAGAGGAAACGGCGGGAACACATAAGCTAGTTTGAAGGTCCAAGGTGCTACTAGTGCATCCACTAGAGCCGCCTTGGGATCCCTGGATCTGGACCCGTAGCAAGGAACTTTGAAGTTCTGACGAGAGGCCATCAGATCCATGTCTGGAATGCCCCATAGTTGAGTGACTTGGGCAAAGATTTCCGGATGGAGTTCCCACTCCCCCGGATGCAATGTCTGACGACTCAGAAAATCCGCTTCCCAATTTTCCACTCCCGGGATGTGGATAGCAGACAGGTGGCAGGAGTGAGACTCCGCCCATAGAATAATCTTGTTCACTTCTTCCATCGCTAGGGAACTCCTTGTTCCCCCCTGATGGTTGATGTACGCAACAGTCGTCATGTTGTCTGATTGAAACCGAATGAACTTGGTCCTCGCTAGCTGAGGCCAAGCCTTGAGAGCATTGAATATCGCTCTCAGTTCCAGAATATTTATCGGTAGAAGAGATTCTTCCCGAGACCAAAGACCCTGAGCTTTCAGGGATCCCCAGACCGCGCCCCAGCCCATCAGACTGGCGTCGGTCGTGACAATGACCCACTCTGGTCTGCGGAATGTCATCCCTCGTGACAGGTTGTCCAGGGACAGCCACCAACGGAGTGAGTCTCTGGTCCTCTGATTTACTTGTATCTTTGGAGACAAGTCTGTATAGTCCCCATTCCACTGACTGAGCATGCACAGTTGTAATGGTCTTAGATGAATGCGCGCAAAAGGAACTATGTCCATTGCCGCTACCATCAACCCGATCACTTCCATGCACTGAGCTACGGAAGGAAGAGGAACGGAATGAAGTATCCGACAAGAGTCCAGAAGCTTTGTCTTTCTGGCCTCTGTTAGAAAAATCCTCATTTCTGAGGAGTCTATAATTGTTCCCAAGAAGGGAACCCTTGTTGACGGGGATAGAGAACTCTTTTCCACGTTCACTTTCCAGCCGTGAGATCTGAGAAAGGCCAGGACGATGTCCGTGTGAGCCTTTGCTCGAGGGAGGGACGACGCTTGAATCAGAATGTCGTCCAGGTAAGGTACTACTGCAATGCCCCTTGGTCTTAGCACCGCAAGAAGGGACCCTAGTACCTTTGTGAAAATCCTTGGAGCAGTGGCTAATCCGAAAGGAAGCGCCACAAACTGGTAATGTTTGTCCAGGAATGCAAACCTTAGGAACCGATGATGTTCCTTGTGGATAGGAATATGTAGATACGCATCCTTTAAATCCACCGTGGTCATGAATTGACCTTCCTGGATGGAAGGAAGGATAGTTCGGATGGTTTCCATCTTGAACGATGGGACCTTGAGAAATTTGTTTAAGATCTTGAGATCTAAGATTGGTCTGAACGTTCCCTCTTTTTTGGGAACTATGAACAGATTGGAGTAGAACCCCATCCCTTGTTCTCTTAATGGAACAGGATGAATCACTCCCATTTTTAACAGGTCTTCTACACAAAGTAAGAACGCCTGTCTTTTTATGTGGTCTGAAGACAACTGAGACCTGTGGAACCTCCCCCTTGGGGGAAGTCCCTTGAATTCCAGAAGATAACCCTGGGAGACTATTTCTAGCGCCCAAGGATCCAGAACATCTCTTGCCCAAGCCTGAGCGAAGAGAGAGAGTCTGCCCCCCACCAGATCCGGTCCCGGATCGGGGGCCAATATTTCATGCTGTCTTGGTAGCAGTGACAGGTTTCTTGGCCTGCTTTCCCTTGTTCCAGCCTTGCATTGGTCTCCAAGCTGGCTTGGCTTGAGAAGAATTACCCTCTTGCTTAGAGGACGTAGCACTTTGGGCTGGTCCGTTTTTACGAAAGGGACGAAAATTAGGTCTATTTTTTGCCTTGAAAGGCCTATCCTGAGGAAGGGCGTGGCCCTTACCCCCAGTGATATCAGAGATAATCTCTTTCAAGTCAGGGCCAAACAGCGTTTTCCCCTTGAAAGGAATGTTTAGTAACTTGTTCTTGGAAGACGCATCAGCCGACCAAGATTTCAACCAAAGCGCTCTGCGCGCCACAATAGCAAACCCAGAATTCTTAGCCGCTAACCTAGCCACTTGCAAAGTGGCGTCTAGAGTGAAAGAATTAGCCAATTTGAGAGCATTGATTCTGTCCATAATCTCCTCATAAGGAGGAGAATCACTATCGAGCACCTTAATCAGTTCATCAAACCAGAAATATGCAGCTGTAGTGACAGGGACAATGCATGAAATGGGTTGTAGAAGGTAACCCTGCTGAACAAACATCTTTTTAAGCAAACCTTCTAATTTTTTATCCATAGGATCTTTGAAAGCACAACTATCCTCTATGGGTATAGTGGTGCGTTTGTTTAAAGTAGAAACCGCTCCCTCGACCTTGGGGACTGACTGCCATAAGTCCTTTCTGGGGTCGACCATAGGAAACAATTTTTTAAATATGGGGGGAGGGACGAAAGGAATACCGGGCCTTTCCCATTCTTTATTAACAATGTCCGCCACCCGCTTGGGTATAGGAAAAGCTTCTGGGAGCCCCGGCACCTCTAGGAACTTGTCCATTTTACATAGTTTCTCTGGAATGACCAACTTTTCACAATCATCCAGAGTGGATAATACCTCCTTAAGCAAAATGCGGAGATGTTCCAACTTAAATTTAAATGTAATCACATCAGATTCAGCCTGATGAGAAATGTTCCCTGAATCAGTAATTTCTCCCTCAGACAAAACCTCCCTGGCCCCCTCAAATTGGATTAGGGGCCCTTCAGAGATATTAATATCAGCGTCGTCATGCTCTTCAGTAACTAAAACAGAGCAGCCACGCTTACGCTGACAAGGGTTCATTTTGGCTAAAATGTTTTTGACAGAATTATCCATTACAGCCGTTAATTGTTGCATAGTAAGGAGTATTGGCGCGCTAGATGTACTAGGGGCCTCCTGAGTGGGCAAGACTCGTGTAGACGAAGGAGGGAATGATGCAGTACCATGCTTACTCCCCTCACTTGAGGAATCATCTTGGGCATCATTGTCATTATCACATAAATCACATTTATTTAAATGAATAGGAATTCTGGCTTCCCCACATTCAGAACACAGTCTATCTGGTAGTTCAGACATGTTAAACAGGCATAAACTTGATAAGAAAGTACAAAAAACGTTTTAAAATAAAACCGTTACTGTCACTTTAAATTTTAAACTGAACACACTTTGTTACTGCAATTGCGAAAAAACATGAAGGAATTGTTCAAAAATCACCAAATTTTCACCACAGTGTCTTAAAGCCTTAAAAATATTGCACACCAAATTTGGAAGCTTTAACTCTTAAAATAACGGAACCGGAGCCGTTATAAGCTTTAACCCCTTTACAGTCCCTGGTATCTGCTTTGCTGAGACCCAACCAAGCCCAAAGGGGAATACGATACCAAATGACGCCTTCAGAAAGTCTCTTCTAAGTATCAGAGCTCCTCTCACATGCGACTGCATGCCATGCCTCTCAAAAACAAGTGCGCCACACCGGCGCGAAAATGAGACTCTGCTTATGCTTTGGGAAAGCCCCTAAGAAATAAGGTGTCAAATACAGTGCCTGCCGATATTATTATATCAAAATACCCAGATAAAATGATTCCTCAAGGCTAAATATGTTAATAATGAATCGATTTAGCCCAGAAAAGTCTACAGTCTAAATAAGCCCTTGTAAAGCCCTTATTTACGATCGTAATAAATATGGCTTACCGGATCCCATAGGGAAAATGACAGCTTCCAGCATTACATCGTCTTGTTAGAATGTGTCATACCTCAAGCAGCAAGAGACTGCACACTGTTCCCCCAACTGAAGTTAATTGCTCTCAACAGTCCTGTGTGGAACAGCCATGGATTTTAGTTACGGTTGCTAAAATCATTTTCCTCATACAAACAGAACTCTTCATCTCTTTTCTGTTTCTGAGTAAATAGTACATACCAGCACTATTTCAAAATAACAAACTCTTGATTGAATAATAAAAAACTACAGTTAAACACTAAAAAACTCTAAGCCATCTCCGTGGAGATGTTGCCTGTACAACGGCAAAGAGAATGACTGGGGTAGGCGGAGCCTAGGAGGGATCATGTGACCAGCTTTGCTGGGCTCTTTGCCATTTCCTGTTGGGGAAGAGAATATCCCACAAGTAAGGATGACGCCGTGGACCGGACACACCTATGTTGGAGAAAATAGGATTTCAAAATTATGCAGCACGAGCGAATGTATTACTGCTCCTCTAAAGGAAGTTAGGACCTGAATGGGAACAAGAGGGAAGGAATATTCAGAAACAAATCAATAATTTCTTAACTTCTTCTCTATCTGAGCATGAAATTAATGATCCATCACTAAAAACTTTCTGCTACCAATTTTCACAGTAGCATGATAGACAGACATATTTATTCCTGGTAGACATTATTAAACAGTACAGACAGTAATAAATGTTGTTTCTTCAATATGGCATGCAGTGCAGTGGGCATGCTGTGCTTTATTACATATAAATGAGTGAAATTTATAGTTTACCAGTTACAACTGAGAAAGTGAAAGGCTATGGAAGATATATGTAAAGTTCTTAAATCTCTTTTATTTACTATAAAAAGAAACAACTGGAATAGACAAGATGTAGCAATCTGCTGGCACTAACCAGAGCTAGCTCAGCATGGAAAAGGGGAGCATCAGAAGAAGCTTCGTCATCATAAGACTGAGCAGAGTAGAAGAGAGTCTCTTCTTTAGCAGAAACATAGCCCTCTTCTGGTGAAAGCTGCAGAAAAAATGAGCCCAGATTGGACTGCATTAAACAATAGCACAGAGGGAAAGTTCATGCAAGTGAAATGTTAAATAAGGGTTCAAAGCAACAATGCATGTTTGTTAATTTAAGTCAAGAACACAGCTAGTATAACATTCTTGCTTTCTCTCTGGCACCTGCTGAAAAGGTGATAGCAACAATAAATTAGCTTTAGCATTTGTAAAATATACATTGTTAGACTGTAACAGTAAAATGGTTCAAAGTGTTAGTCAAAAATCAAATAATAACACTGATATTATTTTAAAAGGTTCAGCATACATCTGGATTTGTCAGTTTCTCTTGTTGCCTGGCATTTAAATGCTGCAATGAGTGTATTAAAAAAACACAAAAATATTATTAAGACTTACCTGATAAATTAATTTCTTTCATGGTGGTATGATTCCACAATCCAGTACTTCAGGAAAATTATACTACTAGCCACTAGGAGGAGCCAAAGATTTTAAAACTCCAAGAACCCTCAAAACCCCTCCCACATTGATGGAAACTAGCCAAGCCAGAAAAAAAGAAGGTAGGAAAAGAAAATAAGAGCAATAAACAAGGAACATGGAACAAAGGAGGTGCATACTCAAACTGCTGCCAGAAAAACACAATCCGAATATAAATAAATTTATCAGGTAAGCATAAATTATATTTTCTATTATAAAAGGTGGGGAGAGTCCACAATCCATTACTCCTGAGAACTAATACCCAAGCTGTTAAATCCACAAGTAATCTGGGCGACACCAGATTTAGACAATTTCAAATACATTGGAATACATTTTGGGGTTTTTTAAGCAGAAAAAATATAAATACAAAATAGCCGCCTGAAGGACTTTTCTACCAAAAGCTGCTTCAGAAGAATAAAAAACATCAAAATAGTAGAATTTAGAAAAAGTATGTAAGGAAGACCAAGTTGTGGCCTTGCAAATTTGATCAACAGAGGCTTCATTCTTAAAGGTCCAATAAGTAGCAACTGATCTGGTAGAATGGGCAGTTATCCGTTTAGGAGGAGACTGACCCACCTCTAATTAAGCTTTATGAATCAAAAGCTACAACCAAGAGGCTAATGAAACGGCAGTAGCCTTCTGACCCTTTCTGGCACCAGAAAAATGAACAAACAAGCTAGAGAATTGTCTCAAATCCTTAGCAGACTGTAAGTAGTACTTCAAAGCTCTGACCCCATCCAAATTATAGAGAAGCCTCTACTTGGAATTCTTTGGATTAGGATAAAAAGAGGGAACAACAATCTCACAATTGATAATATCAGAAGAAAAGTCAAACTTAGTTCTCAAGACTGCCTTTTCCAGGTGAAAAACAAGATAAGGAGTCTCACAACAAAGAGAAGTCAATTCAGAAACTCTTCTAGTAGAAGAAATAGCCAAAAGAAAGAAAACCTTCCAACACAAAAGCTGAATATCCAAATCATGCATAGGTTCATAGGTTAGCAATATTCTTATGAAACAAAACAGAAACAGCAGAGAACTGGCCCTTTAAAGAACTAGCGGATAAACCCTTACCCAAACCATCCTGAAGAAATTGAAGAATTCTAGGAATTCTTAAAGAGTGCCAACTGAACCCATGTTCTACACACTAGGACATAACATCCTTCTAAACTTAGTGATAAATCTACCTTGTCACAAATTTACAGGCCCGAACCAAAGTTTCAATTACAGAATCAGAAAAATCTCTCTGCCTTAAAACTAAGCACTCGGTCTTGAAGCCATCCAAGCCATCAGATTTAGAGATTTTAGATCCTGATGAAAGAATGCAGTGCAGTGGGCATGCTGTGCTTTATTAAATATAAATGAGTGAAATTTATAGTTTACCAGTTACAACTGAGAAAGTGAAAGGCTATGGAAGATATATGTAAAGTTCTTAAATCTCTTTAATTTACTATAAAAAGAAACAACTGGAATAGACAAGATGTAGAAATCTGCTGGCACTAACCAGAGCTAGCTCAGCATGGAAAAGGGGAGCATCAGAAGGAGCTTCGTCATCATAAGACCCTACTACTGGTGAAAGCTGCAGAAAAAATGAGCCCAGATTGGACTGAATTAAACAACAGCACAGAGGGAAAGTTCATGCAAGTGAAATGTTAAATAAGGGTTCAAAGCAACAATGCATGTTTGTTAATTTAAGTCAAGATCACAGCTAGAAAGAAAACCTTCCAAGACAAAAGCTGAATATCCAAATCATGCATAGGTTCATAGGTTAGCAGTATTCTTATGAAACAAAACAGAAACTTTAAGGAACTAGTGGATAAACCCTTACTCAAACCATCCTGAAGAAATTGAAGAATTCTAGGAATTCTTAAAGAGTGCCAACTGAACCCATGTTCTACACACTAGGACATAACATCCTTCTAAACTTAGTGATAAATCTACCTTGTCACAAATTTACAGGCCTGAACCAAAGTTTAAATTGCAGAATCAGAAAAATGTCTCTGCCTTAAAACTAAGCACTCGGTCTTGAAGCCATCCAAGCCATCAGATTTAGAGATTTTAGATCCTGATGAAAGAATGGACCTTAAGACAGAAGGTTGTAAAACAGAGGAAGAGACCACATAGGACAACTGGACATCTGCACCAGATCTGTAAACTAAATTCTGCAGGGCCAAGCTGGAGCAATCAGGATCATGCTTGATCCTGGCAATTAACCTTGGCAACAGAACAAGAGGTGGAAAAATGCAAGCGACAAAACAACCAAGGAGCTAAAAGAGCATCAACAAAATCTACATGAAGAACCCTGGACCTCAGAAAATATATAAAAAGTTTTTTGTTCAAACGAGAAGCCAATAGAGCATCCACTTCCAGAAGACCCCACAGGTCTACAATATGATAAAAAATTTCGGATGAAGAGACCATTCCCCCGGGTGAAAGTATTAAAAACTGAGAAAGTCTGCTTCTCAATTGCTGACCCCTGGAATATGTACTGCAGAAAGTATACAGGAATTTCTCTCTGCCCAAGTCAGAATTCGTGAAACCTCCCTAATAGCTGCAAGCTCCCCATGATGATTGATGTAAGCCACTGTTGTGACATTACTCCCTGTGCTCTCTGAGACCCCTAGACTGCACCCAAAACCGAGAGACTTGCATCTGTTGTCAAATTTGGACGAACAAAAAATGCTGATGATTGATCCCCCAAGAAAGGCATTGTCTTGTTTTGGCATCCAAAATAATCTTTTGAGCCAGCTGATTGTAATCACTGCACCACTGACGAAGCATACAAAGCTGAGGAGGTCTCATGTGAAAACAAGAAAAAGGATTGGCCACCAGCAGGGGGGTGTCAATCAACCCGATCGTACTCGATCAGGTTGAATTGTGGCGATCTCTGTCCGCCTGCTCAGAGCAGGCGGACAGGGTTATGGAGCAGCCTTGATCTTAATAATAACAACTGCATCACAAATAAAAGCATTAGCTGTTTTCACCAAAGGGTAGATGCTGCAGCTACACAAGCAATACTAAACACTGGCCTAAAAAAGAAAACCTGCTTGCAGAAAAGCCTTTCTATGAAAATACTCCAATTTCCTATCCATAAGGTCCCTAAAAGAGGTGCTATCCTCAAGAGGAATCGTAGAACGTTTAGCTAAAATAGAAATAGCCCCATCCACTAAATTAAAAGCAGGCAAAGGAAACTCCCTTTTAAATCTCTGAGCCAGATTAAAAGGCATACCATACTTGGACCACTCTTTAGACATAATCTCAGGGATAGCATTAGGAACTGGGAATACCTCTTGAGATTTAGCGGAAGGTTTTAAATTAAATCCAGCTGCTTAACAAACCTATTCTTAGTAAATTTAGAAACCTGAACTCCTAAAGTACATAACACTTCTGATGTGTTAAAAAATAAAAACTTTAAAAATGCAACTCTAGGCCTACAAAAGGTAAAAATAAGGTACTTATTGGTATATCAAAGCCTGGGGACTATTATTTCAGGCATTTTAGGCATGGATTATAAGTGACTACCTACTAACAGCCTACCATATAAACAGGTGCCAACAACAACCCCACACTTACCTGATAGGCACCCCTATTAAAAGCAGGAAGATCTGCTTCCATTAGATAGCTAAGGACCTGTCTCTGTGACACCTGTGGCAGGCCTGCAGCTAACTTCCACAGGGTTTTTTTTTTGTGCCACTACCCATACTTCAAAGACATCCATCTGTCCAGACTGTAGCTCTCTGAGAGAAAACTGGCCTCAAATAAGTCTGAGAAACCTTCTCACAAACAACTGGAGCAACTTCCTTCTTCACCTTCCTCCTGCGAAGGCAAAGACAACAAGACTAGATTCCAGTAAGGTGGAAGGAGGTTTTGAGGGCTCTTGGAGATTTAGGATCTTTGCCTCCTCTTAGTGGCCACTAGTATAATTTCCCAGGAGTAATGAATTGTGGACTCTATACACACACACACACACACACACAGATATTTACATATGTATATGTATGTATATTTAAGTTAAAGCACTTTGCTTTCTTTTTTTTCAACTTCTTTTAGCACTTATAACTTTTTTATGCAATATTTTTTAATAAAAATGTTATCAGACAGTGTTATTATGATTGTAACTGTACTTATAAATGTATTTTTTATGTGTTTTGTGCAACCTTTTAGTCAAGCATCACAGTTAACCAGAGCTCTGAAGTCGTGATATCCTGATGCACAGTGAACACATTTACTTTCAAACTGTAATGCGTGTGACTTCGGACGCATGCAAAGAGCCGGGATAAACCCCTTTTCGCTTGCATGCAACAGTTAGTGTGCCACTCATAATCAAGCCCTAAATGAGGCCCTTGACTGCCCTTTTTGTTTGATCAGTTTGTAAGTCACCACTGGAAGCAAGGAAGAGAATACATAATCAAAAGAGAAATTACAAAGCACCACCGTAGCCTCTATGAAGACTATGAGGATGATGGCTGACCCATTGTAGATGAGTGTCAAGAAGATACTCTCATGTAGATATAAAAGTGATTTCTGCTAAGACAATTTTCCCTTTTAATGTAATTCTATATATGGGACAGCTACAGCACCACATTTCCTGAAATTAGTCTTGAAAGGCTTGTCTAAAGTATTTACTCTAAGAAAAGCAGAGAAAAACTGAGAAGACGTGGCTAAAGAGAAGACACATTTTGTAACAGTAAAAAGGAGAAAGAAGTACAAGGTTTAAAGTGGTCAATTTTTATGTGAAAGTGCCTGGTTTTTAAAAAAAAAAACTATTAAAAACAGGGGCACTTTCATTCATGAAAATTGACATAGTACTGTATTTTAAAAATACTTACCTTGTTCTTCTGAAATGCTGGAGCGCCGTTCTGAAACAATGCCCCGCCTGATTCTTCCTAGTTTACTTACCCAGCAATGACGAAACCGGCTTCCACCAATCACGACACTACCTTAGGTAATGATTACCCCGGGGGGAAAGCCGTGATTGGAGGATGTTGGAATCGCCATTGCTGACGTATGAAGAGGCTTGCGACAGGCTGGTGAAGCATTGGAGTGGCTTCAAGAAGAAAAGGTAAGTATATTTAAAAAAAACGGCTGAAATGTCAATTTTCATGAATGAAAGTGCCCTTGTTTTCAATAGTTTTTTAAACCGGGCACTTTTACATGACAATTGACCTTCACTTTAAAGATATTTCCATGAGGCAAAAAAACAGAATTTATGTTTACCTGATAAATTACTTTCTCCAACGGTGTGTCCGGTCCACGGCGTCATCCTTACTTGTGGGATATTCTCTTCCCCAACAGGAAATGGCAAAGAGCCCAGCAAAGCTGGTCACATGATCCCTCCTAGGCTCCGCCTTCCCCAGTCATTCGACCGACGTAAAGGAGGAATATTTGCATAGGAGAAATCATATGATACCGTGGTGACTGTAGTTAGAGAAATTAAATCATCAGACCTGATTAAAAAACCAGGGCGGGCCGTGGACCGGACACACCGTTGGAGAAAGTAATTTATCAGGTAAACATAAATTCTGTTTTCTCCAACATAGGTGTGTCCGGTCCACGGCGTCATCCTTACTTGTGGGAACCAATACCAAAGCTTTAGGACACGGATGATGGGAGGGAGCAAATCAGGTCACCTAGATGGAAGGCACCACGGTTTGCAAAACCTTTCTCCCAAAAATAGCCTCAGAAGAAGCAAAAGTGTCAAATTTGTAAAATTTGGTAAAAGTGTGCAGTGAAGACCAAGTCGCTGCCTTACATATCTGATCAACAGAAGCCTCGTTCTTGAAGGCCCATGTGGAAGCCACAGCCCTAGTGGAATGAGCTGTGATTCTTTCAGGAGGCTGCCGTCCGGCAGTCTCATAAGCCAATCTGATGATGCTTTTAAGCCAAAAAGAGAGAGAGGTAGAAGTTGCTTTTTGACCTCTCCTTTTACCAGAATAAACAACAAACAAGGAAGATGTTTGCCTGAAATCCTTTGTAGCCTCTAAATAGAATTTTAGAGCACGAACTACATCCAAATTGTGCAACAAACGTTCCTTCTTTGAAACTGGATTCGGACACAAAGAAGGCACAACTATATCCTGGTTAATATTTTTGTTAGAAACAACTTTCGGAAGAAAACCAGGCTTAGTACGCAAAACCACCTTATCTGCATGGAACACCAGATAAGGAGGAGAACACTGCAGAGCAGATAACTCTGAAACTCTTCTAGCAGAAGAAATTGCAACCAAAAACAAAACTTTCCAAGATAATAACTTAATATCTACGGAATGTAAGGGTTCAAACGGAACCCCTTGAAGAACTGAAAGAACTAAATTGAGACTCCAAGGAGGAGTCAAAGGTTTGTAAACAGGCTTGATTCTAACCAGGGCCTGAACAAAAGCCTGAACATCTGGCACAGCCGCCAGCTTCTTGTGAAGTAAAACAGATAAAGCAGAAATCTGTCCCTTCAAAGAACTTGCAGATAATCCTTTCTCCAAACCCTCTTGTAGAAAGGATAGAATCTTAGGAATTTTTACCCTGTTCCATGGGAATCCTTTCGATTCGCACCAACAGATATATTTCTTCCATACTTTATGGTAAATTTTCCTAGTTACAGGCTTTCTAGCCTGAATAAGAGTATCAATGACAGAATCTGAGAACCCACGCTTTGATAAAATCAAGCGTTCAATCTCCAAGCAGTCAGTTGGAGTGATGCCAGATTCGGATGTTCGAACGGACCTTGAACAAGAAGGTCCCGTCTCAAAGGTAGCTTCCATGGTGGAGCCGATGACATATTCACCAGGTCTGCATACCAAGTTCTGCGTGGCCACGCAGGAGCTATCAAGATCACCGAAGCCCTCTCTTGATTGATCCTGGCTACCAGCCTGGGAATGAGAGGAAACGGTGGGAACACATAAGCTAGGTTGAAGGTCCAGGGCGCTACTAGTGCATCTACTAGAGTCGCCTTGGGATCCCTGGATCTGGACCCGTAGCAAGGAACCTTGAAGTTCTGACGAGACGCCATCAGATCCATGTCTGGAATGCCCCATAATTGAGTTATTTGGGCAAAGATTTCCGGATGGAGTTCCCACTCCCCCGGATGAAATGTCTGACGACTCAGAAAATCCGCTTCCCAATTTTCCACTCCTGGGATGTGGATTGCAGACAAGTGGCAGGAGTGAAGCTCCGCCCATTGAGTTACTTTGGTCACTTCTTCCATCGCCAGGGAACTCCTTGTTCCCCCCTGATGGTTGATATATGCAACAGTCGTCATGTTGTCTGATTGAAACCTTATGAATTTGGCCTTTGCTAGTTGAGGCCAAGCCTTGAGAGCATTGAATATCGCTCTCAGTTCCAGAATGTTTATCGGGAGAAGAGATTCTTCCCGAGACCATAGACCCTGAGCCTTCAGGTGATTCCAGACCGCGCCCCAGCCCACCAGGCTGGCGTCGGTCGTTACAATGACCCACTCTGGTCTTCTGAAGCTCATCCCTTGGGACAGGTTGTCCAGGGTGAGCCACCAACCGAGTGAATCTCTGGTCCTCTGATCTACTTGGATCGTCGGGGACAAATCTGTATAATCCCCATTCCACTGTCTGAGCATGCACAGTTGTAATGGTCTTAGATGAATTCGCGCAAAAGGAACTATGTCCATTGCCGCAACCATCAAACCTATTACTTCCATGCACTGCGCTATGGAAGGAAGAAGAACAGAATGAAGTACTTGACAAGAGCTTCGAAGTTTTGATTTTCTGGCTTCTGTCAGAAAAATCTTCATTTCCAAGGAGTCTATTATTGTTCCCAAGAAGGGAACTCTTGTTGACGGAAATAGAGAACTTTTTTCTACGTTCACTTTCCACCCCTGAGATCTGAGAAAGGCTAGGACAATGTCCGTATGAGCCTTTGCTTGTGGTAGAGACGACGCTTGAATCAGTATGTCGTCCAAGTAGGGTACTACTGCAATGCCCCTTGGCCTTAGCACCGCTAGAAGGGACCCTAGTACCTTTGTGAAAATTCTTGGAGCAGTGGCTAGTCCGAATGGAAGTGCCACAAACTGGTAATGCTTGTCCAGAAAGGCGAATCTTAGGAACCGATGATGTTCCTTGTGGATAGGAATATGTAGATACGCATCCTTTAAATCCACCGTGGTCATGAACTGACCTTCCTGGATGGTAGGAAGAATTGTCCGAATGGTTTCCATCTTGAACGATGGGACCTTGAGAAATTTGTTTAGGATCTTGAGATCCAAAATTGGCCTGAATGTTCCCTCTTTTTTGGGAACTATGAACAGATTGGAGTAAAACCCCATCCCTTGTTCTCCTAATGGAACAGGATGAATCACTCCCATTTTTAACAGGTCTTCTACACAATGTAAGAATGCCTGTCTTTTTATTTGGTCTGAAGACAATTGAGACCTGTGGAACCTTCCCCTTGGGGGTAGTTCCTTGAATTCCAGGAGAAAACCTTGAGAAACTATTTCTAGCGCCCAAGGATCCTGAACATCTCTTGCCCAAGCCTGAGCGAAGAGAGAGAGTCTGCCCCCCACCAGATCCGGTCCCGGATCGGGGGCCAGCATCTCATGCTGTCTTGGTAGCGGTAGCGGGCTTCTTGGCCTGCTTACCTTTGTTCCAGCCTTGCATCGGTCTCCAGGCTGGCTTGGTTTGAGAAGAATTACCCTCTTGCTTAGAGGATGTAGAATTTGAGGCCGGTCCGTTTCTGCGAAAGGGACGAAAATTTGTTTTATTTTTAGCCTTAAAAGACCTATCCTGAGGAAGGGCGTGGCCCTTTCCCCCAGTGATGTCTGAAATAATCTCTTTCAAGTCAGGGCCAAACAGCGTTTTCCCCTTGAAAGGGATGTTAAGCAATCTGTTCTTGGAGGACACATCCGCTGACCAAGACTTCAGCCAAAGCGCTCTGCGCGCCACAATAGCAAAGCCTGAATTTTTCTCCGCTAATCTAGCTAATTGCAAAGTGGCGTCTAGGGTAAAAGAGTTAGCCAACTTAAGTGCTTGAACTCTGTCCATAACCTCCTCATAAGAGGATGCCTGATTGAGCGACTTTTCTAGTTCCTCGAACCAGAAACACGCTGCTGTAGTGACAGGAACAATGCATGAAATTGGTTGTAGAAGGTAACCTTGCTGAACAAACATCTTTTTAAGCAAACCCTCTAATTTTTTATCCATAGGATCTTTGAAAGCACAACTATCTTCTATAGGGATAGTGGTGCGTTTGTTTAGAGTAGAAACCGCCCCCTCGACCTTGGGGACTGTCTGCCATAAGTCCTTCCTGGGGTCGACCATAGGAAATAATTTCTTAAATATAGGGGGAGGGACAAAAGGTATGCCGGGCCTTTCACATTCTTTATTTACAATGTCCGCCACCCGCTTGGGTATAGGAAAAGCTTCGGGGGGCACCGGGACCTCTAGGAACCTGTCCATCTTACATAATTTCTCTGGAATGACCAAATTGTCACAATCATCCAGAGTAGATAACACCTCCTTAAGCAGAGCGCGGAGATGTTCCAATTTAAATTTAAATGTAATAACGTCAGGTTCAGCTTGTTGAGAAATTTTTCCTGAATCTGAAATTTCTCCCTCAGACAAAACCTCCCTAGCCCCTTCAGACTGGTGTAAGGGCATGACAGAACCATTATCATCAGCGTCCTCATGCTCTTCAGTATCTAAAACAGAGCAGTCGCGCTTTCGCTGATAAGTGGGCATTTTGGCTAAAATGTTTTTAATAGAATTATCCATTACAGCCGTTAATTGTTGCATAGTAAGGAGGATTGGCGCACTAGATGCACTAGGGACCTCTTGAGTGGGCAAGACTGGTGTAGACATAGAAGGAGATGATGCAGTACCATGCTTACTCCCCTCACTTAAGGAATCATTTTGGGCAACATTACTATCAGTGGCATCATTGTCCCTACTTTGTTTGTCACATTTATCACATATATTTAAATGGAGAGGAACCTTGGCTTCCGAACATACAGAACATCGTCTATCTGATAGTTCAGACATGTTAATAGGCATAAACTTGATAACAAAGCACAAAAAACGTTTTAAAATAAAACCGTTACTGTCTCTTTAAATTTTAAACTGAACACACTTTTTTACTGAATATACGCAAAAGTATGAAGGAAATGTTCAAAAGTCACCAAAATTTCACCACAGTGTCATAAAGCCTTAAAAGTATTGCACACCAAATTTGAAAGCTTTAACTCTTAAAATAACGGAACCAGAGCCGTTTTTATATTTAACCCCTATACAGTCCCTGGTATCTGCTTTGCTGAGACCCAACCAAGCCCAGAGGGGAATACGATACCAAATGACGCCTTCAATAAGCTTTTTCAGTGGACCTGAGCTCCTCACACATGCATGTGCATTCCTTGCTTCTCAAAAACAACTGCGCATTAGTGGCGCGAAAATGAGGCTCTGCCTATGACTAGAAAAGGCCCCCAGTGAAAAAGGTGTCCAATACAGTGCCTGCCGTTTTTTTAACAAAATTCCCAAGATTAAAATAACTCTCCAAAGTTATAAACCATTAAATATGCTTATAAAGTAATCGTTTTGGCCCAGAAAAATGTCTACCAGTCTTTAAAGCCCTTGTGAAGCCCTTTTATTCTTATATTGAAAATTAAGAAAATGGCTTACCGGATCCCATAGGGAAAATGACAGCTTCCAGCATTACCAAGTCTTGTTAGAAATGTGTCATACCTCAAGCAGCCAAAGTCTGCTCACTGTTTCCCCCAACTGAAGTTAATTCCTCTCAACAGTCCTGTGTGGAAACAGCCATCGATTTTAGTAATGGTTGCTAAAATCATTTTCCTCTTACAAACAGAAATCTTCATCTCTTTTCTGTTTCAGAGTAAATAGTACATACCAGCACTATTTTAAAATAACAAACTCTTGATAGAAGAATAAAAACTACATTTAAACACCAAAAAACTCTGAGCCATCTCCGTGGAGATGTTGCCTGTGCAACGGCAAAGAGAATGACTGGGGAAGGCGGAGCCTAGGAGGGATCATGTGACCAGCTTTGCTGGGCTCTTTGCCATTTCCTGTTGGGGAAGAGAATATCCCACAAGTAAGGATGACGCCGTGGACCGGACACACCTATGTTGGAGAAAAACATAATTTATGCTTACCTGATAAATTCCTTTCTTCTGTAGTGTGATCAGTCCACGGGTCATCATTACTTCTGGGATATTACTCCTCCCCAACAGGAAGTGCAAGAGGATTCACCCAGCAGAGCTGCATATAGCTCCTCCCCTCTACGTCACTCCCAGTCATTCGACCAAGGACCAACGAGAAAGGAAAAGCCAAGGGTGAAGTGGTGACTGGAGTATAAATTAAAAAATATTTACCTGCCTTAAAAACAGGGCGGGCCGTGGACTGATCACACTACAGAAGAAAGGAATTTATCAGGTAAGCATAAATTATGTTTTCTTCTGTTAAGTGTGATCAGTCCACGGGTCATCATTACTTCTGGGATACCAATACCAAAGCAAAAGTACACGGATGACGGGAGGGATAGGCAGGCTCTTTATACAGAAGGAACCACTGCCTGAAGAACCTTTCTCCCAAAAATAGCCTCCGAAGAAGCAAAAGTGTCAAATTTGTAAAATTTGGAAAAAGTATGAAGCGAAGACCAAGTTGCAGCCTTGCAAATCTGTTCAACAGAGGCCTCATTCTTGAAGGCCCAAGTGGAAGCCACAGCTCTAGTAGAATGAGCTGTAATTCTTTCAGGAGGCTGCTGTCCAGCAGTCTCATAAGCTAAACGAATTATGCTACGAAGCCAAAAAGAAAGAGAGGTAGCGGAAGCTTTTTGACCTCTCCTCTGCCCAGAGTAAATGACAAACAGAGAAGACGTTTGTCGAAATTCCTTAGTTGCCTGTAAGTAAAATTTTAGAGCACGGACTACATCCAGGTTGTGCAGTAGACGTTCCTTCTTTGAAGAAGGATTTGGGCATAAAGAAGGAACAACAATCTCTTGATTGATATTCCTGTTAGTAACTACCTTAGGTAAGAACCCAGGTTTAGTACGCAGGACTACCTTATCCGAATGAAAAATCAAATAAGGAGAATCACAATGTAAGGCTGATAATTCAGAGACTCTTCGAGCCGAGGAAATAGCCATTAAAAATAGAACTTTCCAAGATAACAACTTTATATCAATGGAATGAAGGGGTTCAAACGGAACGCCCTGTAAAACATTAAGAACAAGGTTTAAACTCCATGGTGGAGCAACAGTTTTAAACACAGGCTTAATTCTGGCCAAAGCCTGACAAAAAGCCTGGACGTCAGGAACTTCTGACAGACGTTTGTGTAACAGAATGGACAGAGCTGAGATCTGTCCCTTTAATGAACTAGCAGATAAACCCTTTTCTAAACCTTCTTGTAGAAAAGACAATATCCTAGGAATCCTAACCTTACTCCAAGAGTAACCTTTGGATTCACACCAATATAGGTATTTACGCCATATCTTATGGTAAATCTTTCTGGTAACAGGTTTCCTAGCCTGTATTAAGGTATCAATAACTGACTCAGAAAATCCACGTCTTGATAAAATCAAGCGTTCAATTTCCAAGCAGTCAGCTTCAGAGAAGTTAGATTTTGATGTTTGAAGGGACCCTGTATCAGAAGGTCCTGTTTCAGAGGTAGAGACCAAGGTGGACAGGATGACATGTCCACCAGGTCTGCATACCAAGTCCTGCGTGGCCACGCAGGTGCTATTAGAATCACTGATGCTCTCTCTTGTTTGATTCTGGCAATCAATCGAGGAAGCAACGGGAAGGGTGGAAACACGTAAGCCATCCTGAAGTCCCAAGGTGCTGTCAGAGCATCTATCAGGACTGCTCCTGGATCCCTGGATCTGGACCCGTAACGAGGAAGCTTGGCGTTCTGTCGAGACGCCATGAGATCTATCTCTGGTTTGCCCCAACGTCGAAGTATTTGGGCAAAGACCTCCGGATGAAGTTCCCACTCCCCCGGATGAAAAGTCTGACGACTTAAGAAATCCGCCTCCCAGTTCTCCACTCCCGGGATGTGGATTGCTGACAGGTGGCAAGAGTGAGACTCTGCCCAGCAAATTATCTTTGATACTTCCATCATAGCTAGGGAGCTTCTTGTCCCTCCCTGATGGTTGATGTAAGCTACAGTCGTGATGTTGTCCGACTGAAACCTGATGAACCCCCGAGTTGTCAACTGGGGCCAAGCCAGGAGGGCATTGAGAACTGCTCTCAATTCCAGAATGTTTATTGGCAGGAGACTCTCCTCCTGACTCCATTGTCCCTGAGCCTTCAGAGAATTCCAGACGGCACCCCAACCTAGAAGGCTGGCGTCTGTTGTTACAATTGTCCAGTCTGGTCTGCTGAATGGCATCCCCCTGGACAGATGTGGCCGAGAAAGCCACCATAGAAGAGAATTTCTGGTCTCTTGATCCAGATTCAGAGAAGGGGATAAGTCTGAGTAATCCCCATTCCACTGACTTAGCATGCACAGTTGCAGTGGTCTGAGGTGTAAGCGTGCAAAGGGTACTATGTCCATTGCCGCTACCATTAAGCCGATTACCTCCATGCATTGAGCCACTGACGGGTGTTGAATGGAATGAAGGGTGCGGCAAGCACTTTGAAGTCTTGTTAGCCTGTCCTCTGTCAGGTAAATCTTCATTTCTACAGAATCTATAAGAGTCCCCAGGAAGGGAACTCTTGTGAGTGGAACGAGTGAACTTTTCTTTTCGTTCACCTTCCATCCATGTGACCTTAGAAATGCCAGCACTAACTCTGTATGAGACTTGGCAGTTTGAAAGCTTGAAGCTTGTATCAGAATGTCGTCTAGGTATGGAGCTACCGAGATTCCCCGCGGTCTTAGTACCGCCAGAAGAGCACCCAGAACCTTTGTGAAGATTCTTGGAGCTGTAGCCAATCCGAATGGAAGAGCCACAAACTGGTAATGCCTGTCTAGGAAGGCAAACCTTAGGTACCGATAATGATCTTTGTGAATCGGTATGTGAAGGTAAGCATCTTTTAAATCTACAGTGGTCATGTATTCTAGTCGTTGGGTGCAAGAGAATGACTGGGAGTGACGTAGAGGGGAGGAGCTATATGCAGCTCTGCTGGGTGAATCCTCTTGCACTTCCTGTTGGGGAGGAGTAATATCCCAGAAGTAATGATGACCCGTGGACTGATCACACTTAACAGAAGAAAAGCCTTTTAACTCTCTTGAGATATATACATACATATATATATATAGCAATATAATTCAGTCTGGAACCAAACAAGAGCTTACTGTCAAAGGGTAAAAGTTGTAAACAAGTATAAGACAACCACGTATTCAACTGCAAAAGTTTCCTCAACTGACAGGTGCTCAGCATCTATGGAGGCACTATATCCATTGACTAGAGTTACTGTATGTGCTATATTTACAGCAAAAAAGAGGGAGCTGGCCCTTCTGAAAACAACAACAGAAATGCCTTCCTGTTTTAGGGCCCTCTTCTTTGATGAACTCCAGAATAAACCTATAAGATAGGAAAACCCAGCCTTTTGTATATTATTCAGTGTAAGGATTTCCCTTTTGCTCAAACCAAAACAGAGGAATATATACTCCCTGCCATTAGTCTTTGCAAACTAATAAAAGAGGTGCAGACCTATTAGAAAATAAGGTGTGCATGACATGTGTCATACTAAATAGTCTACGGAAAGAGAATCTGATTAACTTTGAGTGTAGATGCCTCAGAGGCTGTCCAAAATAGTATCCATTAATTATAAACAGCACAGTGTATGATATTTCTGAGAAGGGCTACCATGATCTACCATGACCCAAATATTAAGAAAAGATCTGAGTGGAAAAGAGTTATTTTGTTTATACTGAGGAAAAAAATGTACAAAAAAATGGCCTTCACACTTTTAGAGACCTCAGAAGTAGACACTTATAAAGGCTAAATGAGGAAACTCCTCAATGGAACCAATAAAATCCTGCAATACGCATTGCTCAAAAACACCTTTTGTCAATGTTTAAATACCAATTCTCCTCTACCACTGTAATATAACTTGCAGCATCCTTAAACATCTAGTAAAAGTACATATTTTAATAAAATTTAAATTAAATGTAAATAGGACAAAGTGGCTTACTTTGCGTAAAATAATAATAAATGTTTTAAAGATATAGCCATGCTCAACAAATCAATGGCAAATGGGCATCAAGGATTTGTGCTAGACTGGTAATCGTCATGGAACAGTAACTTAGCATCTTCTAGACAAGGCTTATTTCCCATGAACTACTAACAACACCCATATGAAACGAAGAGCCATCAGGACAAAACTATTAGCAATCTACAGCTAAGGAACAATCTAATCTAAGCTAAGGAACAAATATGTCCAGAATGTGGTTTAGTTTACCAATATTAAAGGGACACTGAAACCAAATCTTTTCTATCGTGATTCAGATAGAGCATGCAATTTTAAGCAACTTTCTAATTTACTCCTACTATCAAATTCTTTTCATTCTCTTGGTATCTTTATTTGAAATGCAAGAATGTAAGTTTAGATGCTGGCCCATTTTTGGTGAACACACTGTGTTGTTCTTGCTGATTGGTGGATACATTCACCTACCAATAAACAAGTGCTTTCCATGGTTCTGAAACAAAAAAAAATAGCTTAAATGCCTTCTTTTTCAAATAAAGAAAGCAAGAGAACGAAGAAAAATTGATAATAGGAGTAAATAAAAAAGTTGTTTAAAATTGCATGCTCTATCTGAATCACGAAAGAAAAAATTTGGGTTCAGTGTCCCTTTAAGTATTAGGAAGCATTAAACACATTACAGGTGCACAAGCCACTGTTAGTTGGAATAATATTACAATAGAAGAGGTTTTCTTTCCCATCTGTGGATTCTACATATTCAATATTAACCCCTTAAGGACCGGCATTTTAGACAAAAAGTTCCCCAAAAGACCAGAACATTTTTGCTATCACTACATTTAAACAGAAATAAAGCCTTTTTTATATTTACCTATCAAAACTATATATTATTTTTAGTAGACAACCCAAAATATTGATCTAGGCCCATTTTGGTATATTTCATGCCACCATTTCACCGCCAAATGCGACCAAATAAAAAAACACGTTAACTTTTCACAATTTTAGGTTTCTCACTGAAATTATTTACAAACAGCTTGTACAATTATGGCACAATGGTTGTAAATGCTTCTCTGGGATCTCCTTTGTTCACAAATAGCAGACATATATGCTTTGACATTGCTTTTTGGTAATTAGAAGGCCCCTAAATGCTGCTGCGCACCACACTTGTATTATGACCAGCAGTGAAGGGGTTAATTAGGTAGCTTGTAAGGTTAATTTTAACTTTAGTGTAGAGACCAGCCTCCAACCCCCTGATCCCTCCCTGACCCCCCTCAAACAGCTCTATTCCCTCCCCCACCTTACAATTGTCACCACCATCTTAAGTACTGGCAGAAAGTCTGCCAGTATGAAAATAAAAGCATTTTTTTTTAAAAAAAAATATTTTTTTTAAATATATTTCCTGCAGTGTAGGTTCCTCCCTAACCCCCCAACCTCCCTGACCCCCCAAAAAAAGCTCTCTAACCCTCCCCCCTCTACCTATTTGCCACATCTTAGGTACTGGCAGCTGTATGCCAGTACTCAGCTTGTTGCAAAATTGGCAATTTAAATTTTTTTTATGTAGTGTAGCTGCTCCTCCTCAATACACTCCCCCTTCCCCTCCCAGAACCCTTGGGATCCCCCTCATTTGCCCCTACACCCTCCTCCCTCGTTCCCCCTCAATGACCATTTTTTTTTGTTTTTTTTCTATACCCTGTAGCATAGCCAAGCTGTCCCACCCACTCCTGCCTCCTCCAGGGATGGGCCGCCCATCCGCCTCCCTCCTTACGCTCCCACCCACTAACGATCGGCACCACCGATGTCCAATGCAGAGAGGGCCACAGAATGGCCCTCTCTGCACTGGTAACTCTGCAAATCTATTTCTACAGTGCCCCACTCGTGGGGAATGCAGAAATAGCGCAATCTCGCTAATTTGAGCAAGATCGCGGCAGAGAGAAGCCCAGGACTGCGGCATAACGACCAACGTTGTACAGGATACGGCGCTGGTCATTAAGGGGTTAACACTTACCCCACCAATAAAGATTTTTCCGGACGTTATATTGCACATTCCCTTTACATTATTAGAAATATTTTGATCATGGGCATTTTAGCTTTAAATGGATAATTTCTGAAATTTCATGTTCGTAATCTGCTCTCACCTATCAGCTGATTATTCCATCTGTGTATTAGTTAAGATATCATAAAAATCTAGCCTGTTAGGGCTACCTGAGGACTAGAATTAGGAAACACTCACCTAACTAATGGTACTGATATGCATTCCTGTCAATTAAACATGCATTCTGCCATAGGTGCCATACATAAGCTTTAGCAATAATTTAGTTAAGGAAATAAAAAAACAAAAGTAAATTTTTATAGCAAACATATGTAGATTGTGTACAGCTAATTTTGAATATTATAGTGAGCACAATATAAGTTATAAACAAGGAAATAAAACACCTACACCATGCAAATCAATAACATATAATGATGTTGTGTCCTTTTCCCATTATATTTGCATTACTACAAATCCCCAAATCTGTAATTCCAAAATCCAAACTTATTCTGAAATCCACATTTTAATAAATATTTTTTTTTAAAATAGAATTATCAAAAATGTATACTTTTCCCTGCTTGTAAGTCACAATTCTAGAATTCAAATAAAAGTCTATATATATCTAAAACAACAAATATTACTTTTCTGATTACAGTACTATCTTTCGGAGGGTATATATACATAAAGTATTAAAATGATATAAAACTACCTTTGGGTTGCATCTATAAGCTGTATAATGACATGTAAATACTGCCTAAATGGCATAAGATATTGCTGTTTATACTAGGTTTCATCCCCTCTCTAAACTGTCCCATTTTACAGATGCAAATATTCCAAAATCCAAACTATTAAACCTTTTACGGTCCCAAGCAGTTTGGATAAATGTTTCTTTACCTGTAAATATTTTATTTAAGTGTTTTACATTATTTAACCAACATGTTGTTGCAACTTCCATCTGTGTTCAACTTCTCAGTTAGGTATACTTACAGGTAGTGGTTTTGCAACTCCAATTCTAACTTTTCCCACTGGTGCTCCTTTCAGTGCCTGAACAGCCTCCTCAAGATTTGCATGATCCAAATTGATATCATTAACGAAAATGAGGCGATCTCCCGGAAGAAGCCTGCCATCTTGTTCTGCTACACCTCCAGGAACCAAAGATCGAATTACTATTACAGTGCTTGCTGGATCAATAGGGTCCTAAAGGAAAACCATAAATATTTTATATGTATAATATGGAATTAATTTATCTTAATTAACAATTAACAACTTGCAGAGCTATTGTAAATAATAAACTTGAGGGAAGCTTTCATCCAGTCACTAAGAAATGTATCATGATCAATAGGAGATGTCCCCTATTTAACACAGTATATACTGAAAGAATCCCAAAGCAATGTTTAAGTGGCATTGTATGAAAATGCAATGGTCAGATTCATAAGCAAGGGAAATGGGATGAGAATCCCTTTAATTCTTGAAGAAAAATCCGTAACACCTCCATCTTTGCCTACTCCTAGTCTAGCCAAAGAAAGGGTCAGGGAAATAGAAGGGATATTAAAGCTTTCGTTGTCCAGAATGTCTTCGCCTCCACCTGGTGGCCAGGTGATGAATTGTAGACTCTCAGCACCATAAGAAAAAATTTATTTATTAGAGGGGAACTAAACACCTTGTAATTACAAGACATGTTTGTTGTCTTGCTATAGAAAGAGGAGCCAATCCAGGCTTGTTAACTGACTATAAAAGGCTAACCATAGCTATTATGATAACCTCTGCTGAAGCCATGTAGGGAAAGATATGCAGTATGGTTAACCTTAAAAAGTCTACAATGCTCATTTTCATTTCTGAAACCAACATTTTTAAGGGTTAAATTATATAGGGGGACAAAAATTAATTAAAGTATACTGCAAAAACAACTATGCATAATCAAACATTTTATATTAAAATATCAAGGTGCTTACTTTCCCTTTAAGCACAACAAGTGCAGTTGATGAAAACAAGGAGCATGGTGGTAGCACAGAGGCAAAAAAACAGCAGATTTTTTTATGCACCTCTTCTCTATACACATATTGTCAAATAATGAAGCAGTAACAAAGCTGGTTTATCACTTCAATACATATATTGGATCATACTTTAAAATATGGACAAATAATATTACAAATACAAACATAAAAACATGAGAACACAGATTAAGGGGCCGATATATCAAAGCTTTAAAGGGACATTAAACCCAAAATGTTTCTTTCATGATTCAGATAGAGAATACAATTTTAAACAACTTTCCAATTAACTTCTATTATTTGATTTGCTTCCTTCTCTTGTTATCCTTTGCTGAAATGTTTTTCTAGGCAAGCTCATTAGCAGAAGAGAACCTAGGTTCTAGCTGTTGATTGGTGGCTGAATATATATATATTGATTGTGATTGGCTCACCCATGAGTTCAGTTAGAAACCATTAGTGAGTTGCTGCTTCTTCAACAAATGATACCAAGAGAATGAAACAAATTAGATAATAGAAGCTAATTAGAAAGTTGTTTAAAATTGTATTTTCTATCTGAAACATAAGAGAACAAATTTGGGTTTCATGTCCCTTTAACTGTAAATCAGCTGAAATTCTGCGTCAAATTAGATGAAAAATTGATACGCCATAGTTATCACGGCGTCAACATAGAACAGATCGACAAAACATTTGATCTCGCAAGTCAAATTCGACGCAAATCGATGCTCACCGGATTCCATCGTACAACTGCCAATCCACTCTCAAATACGACTCTATTCAACCAAATTAAAATGTATCAAACATTTAACAGGTACGCTTGTGTCTATTCCAAGGCCACGAACCTACTGTTCAATCCGCTACCTTTCAGCTCGCGAAAGCTATAGAAAGCAATGGGATGTTACTGCATTAATGAACCAGCAACAGGCGCCAACAAAGACGCATGTTCAGTATCTTAATATTATGTCGGCTAGATTACGAGTTTTGCGTTAGCCAATAAGATTTCTTACCCTTTAATTCCGATTGGCTGATTTCTATCAGCCAAGCGGAATTCAAAGGACGCCATCTTGGATGACGTCCCTTAAATAAACCTTCATTCTTCGTTAGCCGTCGATTGAAGAGGATGTTCTGTGCCGGATGAATGAAGATAGAAGATGCCGTCTGGATAAAGACTTCTGCCCGCTTGGATGAAGACTTCTGCCGGCTTCGATGAGTACTTCTGCCGCTTCATTGAGGATGGATGTCTGGTCTTCAAAAACTGTAAGTGGATCTTCGGGGGTTAGTGTTAGTTTTTTTGAAGGGTTTATTGGGTGGGTTTTATTTTAAGCTTAGGGTTTTGGCGGAAAAAGAGCTAAATGCCCTTTTAAGGGCAATGCCCATACAAAAGAGCTGATTTCTTTGGGGCAATGCCGCACAAAAGGGCCTTTTCAGGCCATTGGTAGTTTATTGTAGGCTAGGGTTTTTTTTATTGGGGGGGGGGGCTTATTTTGATAGGGCTATTAGATTAGGTGTAATTAGTTTAAATAATTGATCATTTCTTTTTTATTTTGTGTAATTTAGTGTTTGTTTTTTTTGTAATTTAGTTAATTGTAGTGTAAGATAGGTTAGGTTTTATTTTTACAGGTAAATTTGTATTTATTTTAACTAGATAGTTAGTAAATAGTTAATAACTATTTACTAACCAATCTACCTAGTTAAAATAAATACAAACTTACCTGTAAAATAAAAATAAAAACTAAGATAGATACAATGTAACTATTAGTTATATTGTAGCAAGCTTAGGGTTTATTTTACAGGTAAGTATTTAGTTTTAAATAGGAATTATTTAGTTAATGATAGTAATTTAGATTTATTTTAATTATATTAATGTTAGGGGTGTTAGGGTTAGACTTAGGGTTAGGTTTAGGGGTTAATAACTTTAGTATAGTGGCGGCAATGTTAGGGACAGCAGATTAGGGGTTAATAACAGTAATGTAGGTTGCGGCGATGTTAGGGACAGCAGATTAGGGGTTAATAATATTTAACTAGTTTTTGCGATGCAGGAGTACAACTGTTTAGGGGTTAATATGTTTATTCTAGTGGTGGCAATGTTCGGAGCGGCAGGTTAGGGGTTAATAATTTTATTTTAGTGTTTGCGATGCTGAAGGGCCTCGGTTTAGGGGTTAATAGGTAGTTTATGGGTGTTAGTGTACTTTTAAGCACTTTAGATATGAGTTTTATGTTATGGCGTTGTAGCATAAAAGCCATAACTACTGACTTTCAGTTTACGGTATAGATCTTGACAGCATTGGCTGTACCGCTCACTTTTTGGCCTCCCTGGCAAACTCGTAATACCGGCGCAAAGGAAGTCCCATTGAAAAAGGACTTTTGGAAAGCTGCGGTAGTTATGTTGCGTTCTAGCTAAATAGTGTGCGGTGCAGCTTAACCTGCAAGACTCGTAATACCAGCGGTAGTGAAAAAGAGCAATAACGCTGCTTTTTCACTCATACCGCAAAACTCATAATCTATTCGCAAATTTGAATCAATACTTTGCACCAAATTTGAAGCAATACTTTGCAACAAATTTGAAGCAATACTTCCCAGCCAATTTGACGGAATATTCAAACTCCTAAACAACCCACAAACTAGTTAAATTTTCCACCACTTTTTATTGGGCAATACATAATCGTGATTAATTAAATCAGCCAATCTGATTTAAATTTACATTTTCTAATATCACTAACTAATCAAATTGCTCTATACTTGTATCATTGATCACTCATCAGAACTTGTAAGTGCCATTTGTTACATTGTGTATTATACTTTGAAAGTTTGTATATGTGAAATTAGTATTAAAGATAAACATTGATGAAGACAGGCCACACAGTGTAATATTTTTGACAATGATTTTAATAATCAAATGATGTTTGATTCAATATAATCTTAAACTGAAAGCTCAAAGGGATAGTCTACCTAACATTAAACTGTCATAAATCAGATACAGCAGAAATTAAAATCACCTCTTTAATCCTATTTTCAGTGTTTTCTTCCTTCTCTTGAATTTCATTTTCATTAAGAAATTTCATCTTAAATGGCAGCTCATTTTTTTAATACCTGTGTAGGACTGGTGTTTAAAACTAGACTTCAATCAGGAAGTGATACACAGGTGCAGAAAGAAAACTGGCACAACTCAAAATATCCATTGTTTGCAAATAAATACATATGATTCCCTGATTACATGTTGCTCAAAATAATAATATATTTACACTTTATATATATATAGTGGTATAAATAAACACAAAAAGACAACATTGTTTAGAACAAAAAAACAAAACAATTTAGGGACATGTAAATATGTTTTGTTACACTGTGTATATATATATATATATATATATATATATATATATATATGTATGTATATATATATATATATATATATATATATATATATATATATATATAAATACACACATATATATATAAATACACACAAAAGTATGTGCACAGATATATGTACAAATTCTAGCATTAATAATCATTTAAAAAAAATAATATGAGATAAGCATATCATGATTTCTAGAAATACAAATACACATTAATGTATGTGAAAATATCATATATCAGATTTTTTGTATAAAAAATAAAATAGTAAAATAACTTTCTATGAGATATTATTGTTTGTTCAGGAATAAATCTAGCTATTTCTTGGACATTAACAGATGAAAAATAAAAGTTTAGCTTTAGAGAAATGTGCTTGTCCATGGACAGTAATGAAATGGTATAAATAAAGTTGGGAAAAACAGACAAACCTGTCTTCATTTGATGGACATTCAGGGTAGATTATTTGATAAATAAGGATATATGCGAGATCGATGCCTATTATTTATCAACAGTCCGATGCTATTTGCGTCTGACTTGAAACACATAAGTTTGACAGACGTGTTGATAAAGAAGACTGTGGAATTTAGATTTGTGTCAGCGATGTCTGGCGAGCATACTGACCCATTGATAAATCTTAATCTCAGATTGAGTAAAAAGTGCCACATGAAGAAACTAAAAAAAACCAAAGCTTTTTGTTTCAATGAAACATTGAGTCATACAAAATACTAACCTGATAATCTAAGATACTGAAACCTAGACCAAGGTTTCCCTTTTCCAGCACAATATCTTGTACCTCTGTTTCCCACATTGCTAGTGGAGATCCTTGCACCTCATCAATGTTATGACCATCATCAACTGCAGCCATGCCAACATCATCTGTTTCCGAAGAGCCAATTGCTTCAACAAATTCAATGTCATGCTAACACAAAGCATAGGAAGGTAACAGAATACAATAAATATTAATATATCATTCCATAGATCATGTTAGTTAAGTAAATGTTTGTGCACAGCAACTTTAACCTTAAAGGGACATAAACGTCTGTATAGCAAATGGCGATCTAAGCAGCTGCAAGAGCCAGTAAAATATTTTGGCAGAAGTTAAAAAAAGCAGCTGCGTGTATAGCATTTTCAAAACTTCAAAGACACATTTTGAAAGATAGGTGCTTTGTTTTTAGAGTACTTGGCTCTATCATCTGGTTAAAGCATTTATTTTGTTGTTGGAACGTATGTCCCTTTAGCAAGTGAACATTCTAATTAGCATTCAAGTCCATCTTTGCCATGCAGCTCTATGCTAAAAGCCAGTGATAGCCAACTGGCCTACAACATGCTGCCCTCTGCACTAGATTTTGCAGCCTCTGTGAAAAAAGCAGAACTATAAAAGGTTTGCTATAGATTTCTTGGCCCCGAGAAGAACGAGAACTAAAAAAGAAAATGTATGCTTACCTGATAAATTTATTTTGTCTTAGACACGATGAGTCCACGGATCATCTTCATTACTTATGGGATATTCACCTCCTGGTCAGCAGGAGGAGGCAAAGAGCACCACAGCAGAGCTGTTAAATAGCTCCTCCCTTCCCTCCCACTCCAGTCATTCGACCGAAGTTAGGAAGAGAAAGAAAAAAAAAGCCAAGGTGCAGAGGTGACTGAAGTTTACAATAAATAACATCCTGGACTCATCGTGTCTAAGAAGAAATACATTTATCAGGTAAGCATACATTTTCTTTTCTTCTTAAAGACACGATGAGTCCACGGATCATCTTCATTACTTATGGTATCCAATACCCAAGCTAGAGTACACGGATGATACGGGAGGGACAAGACAGGATACCTAAACGGAAGGCACCACTGCATGAAGAACCTTTCTCCCAAAAGCAACCTCAGCCGAGGCAAAAATATCAAATTTGTAAAACTTTTGTAAAAGTGTGAAGAGAAGATCAAGTTGCAGCCTTGCAAATCTGTGCCACAGAAGCCTCATTTTTGACTGCCCATGAGGAAGCAACAGCCCTAGTGGAATGAGCCATAATCCTGTCAGGAGGCTGCCGTTCAGCAGCCTCGTATTCCAAACGTATAACACTCTTCAGCCAAAAGGAAAGCAAAACAGCCATAGCTGTCTGTCCCCTACGTTTGCCTGAGAATACCACAAACAAAGAAGAAGACTGGCGAAAGTCTTTAGTCGCCTGTAAATAAAACCTTAAAGCACGAACTACATCCAAATTGTGTAAGAGACTCTCCTTCTTAGAAGAAGGATTAGGACACAAGGAAGGTACAACAATCTCCTGATCAATGTTTCGATCTGAAATAACCTTGGGAAGAAATCTAAATTTTGTACGTAAGACGACCTTATCCGCATGAAAAATAAGGTAAGGGGGTTCACATTGTAATGCTGAAATCTCAGACACTCTGCGAGCAGAAGAAATCGCTACCAGAAATGAAACCTTCCCAGACAACAACTTGATATCTAAGGAATGCATAGGTTCAAACGGAACCCCTTGCAGAACCTTGAGAACTAAATTAAGACTCTATGGAGGAGTAACTGGTCTAAACACAGGCCTAATTCTGCTTAAAGCCTGGCAAAAAGACAGACCATCAGAGACATCAGCTAGACGCTTGTATAACAGGATAGATAAAGCTGAAATTTGACCCTTTAAGGAACTTATGGATAGGCCTTTCTCCAATCCTTCCTGGAAAAAAAACTAAATTCTAGGAATCCTAACTCTACTCCAGGAGTAGCCCCTGGATTCACACCAATAAAGATATTTACACCAAATCTTTCTAGTGACAGGCTTACGAGCCTGAATCAAAGTGTCTATAACTGAGTCAGAAAAACCATGCTTGGCTAGAATCAGCCGTTCAATCTCCAAGCAGTCAGCTTCAGAGAATCTAAATTTGGAAGATGGAAGGGTCCCTGAATCAGAAGGTCCTTTCCAAGCGGAAGCCTCCAAAGAGGTAGAGACGACATCCCCACCAGGTCTGCATACCAGATCCTGTGAGGCCAAGCCGGTGCAATGAGAATCACTGAAGTCCTTTCCTGTTTGATCTGGGCAATCACTCGAGAAAGGAGAGCAAACAGAGGAAACAGATATGCTAGATTGAAGGACCAAGGGGCCGCCAGAGCATCTATCAGAGCCGCCTGAGGATCTCTGGATCTCGACCCGTACCTCGGAAGCTTGGCATTCTGCCTGGATGCCATGAGATCCAACTCCGGCTGACCCCATTTGAGGATCAGACTGGAGAACACATCCAGATTAAGTTCCCACTCCCCCGGATGAAAGGTCTGTCTGCTCAGAAAATCTGTCTCCCAGTTGTCCACCCCTGGGATATGAATTGCCGACAGACAACAAGAATGGATCTCCGCCCACTGAATTATTTTGGAGACCTCTACCATCGCCAAGGAACTTCTTGTTCCTCTTGACAATTGATGTAGGCAACTGACGTTATGTTGTCCGACTGGAACCTGATAAACTGAAATGAAGCCAGCCGAGGCCAGGTCAGAAGAGCATTGTAGATCGCTCTCAGTTCCAGAAAGTTTATGGGTAATGAAGACTCTGGGGCCTATCTATCAAGCTCCGAAAGGAGCTTGACAGCCCGTGTTTCTGGCGAGTCTTCAGACTCGCCAGAAACAGCAGTTATGAAGCAGCGATCACAAAGACCGCTGCTCCATAACCCTGACCGCCTGCTCTGTGCAGGCGGACAGGAATTGCAACAATTTAACCCGATCAAGTACGATCGGGTTGATTGACACCCCCTGCTGGCGGCCCATTGGCCGCAAATCTGCAGGGGGGCGGCGTTGCACCAGTAGCTCTTCTGAGCTGCTGGTGCAATGTTAAATGCGGTGAGCGTATTGCTCTCCGCATTCAGCGATGTTTTGCAGACCTGATCCGCACTGTCGGATCAGGTCCGCAAGACATTTCTTAAATATGCTTCTCTGTCTGAGACCATATCCCCTGAGCCCTCAGGGAGCCCCAAACTGCTCCCCACCCCAGAAGGCTGACATCTGTTGTCACAATCTCCCAGGAAGGTCTGCAAAAACACGTTCCATGGGAGAGAAGATCTAGAGACAACCACTTAAGAAGAGACTACTGTGCCAATAGAAGTCTAGGGGACCAGTCCAAATAATTTCCGTTCCGTTGTTTGAGCATGTCCAACTGTAGAGCTCTGAGAAGAAAGCGAGCAAACGGGATAATGTCCTTGTCGCTACCATCAGACCTATTAACTCCATGCACTGAGCCACTGCAGGGCGAGGAGAAGAATGCCGAGCTAGGCAAGTATCAATTATCCTTACTACCGTCAGAAAAATCTTCATAGACAGAAAGTCTATAATGGTCCCTAGAAAGATCACTCCTCTATGAGGAACTAAAGAGCTCTCTTATAGAATCACCTTCCACCCGTGTGACCTTAGGAAAGTCACTACCAATTCCGTGTGTGATTTTGCTAGCTGAAAAGATGGCACCTGAACTAGAATGTCGTCCAGATACGTTGCCACCGCAGTGTGTCTTGAACGAAGCACCGTAAGTAGAGACCTCAGAACCTTTGTGAAAATTCTGGGAGCCGAAAGGAAGAGCCATAAACTGAAAATGTTTGTCTAGAAAGGCAAACCTTAAGAACTTGTGATGATCCCTGTGAATGGGAACATGCAGGTACGCGTCCTGAAAATTTACTGTTGACATAAATTGACCCTCCAGGATCAAGGGAAGGATGGAATGAATAGTTTCCATCTTGAAGGACGGTACTCTTAGAACTTGTTTAGACTCTTAAGGTCTAGAATTGGTCTGAAGGTTCCTTCTTTCTTGGGAACCTCAAACAGATTGGAATAGAATCCCATACCTTGATCTTGAGGTAGAACGGGAACGATCACTCCCAGAGCTAAGAGGTCTACTCCCTATAGAGAGCATCATTCTCTGCTAAATCTTCCGATATCAGGAAGAACAAAACACAGAGGTGCGCAACTAAAATGGCGCTAAACATAATCCTCTCCCGGTTGCCATTTATATATCAAAAAGGCCTTCGGGGGAATAGTAACGGACTGAACAGTCTAGTCCAAAAAGCAAATAAATTAATGTGGGTTCACCTACACTGAGCCGCTCAAGCATAGCTCATAAATTGTGGCCATAACAGATCTCCCGGTCGGCTATTATTAAACCGCCGGGAGAAAATAACATAATTCCCTTACATTGCCTCATACTGAGCTTATCTGAATATAGCTCAACAGAAAATATGTCACTATGAGATCGCTCGGTCGGCTATAATTAAACCGCCGGGAGATAGGAATGCAAGTACCATGCCCTGCACACTGAGCTTTATTCCATTATAGAAATATAAGATCTCCCAGTCGGCTATTAAGAAACCACCGGGAGATATAACCCCAGATTTATGCATTGCCTCACACTGAGCTTTGTTTGTCTGATGTATAGCTCTGCAGTGATGGCTTTGTTGTGGCAACATGTCTCACACTGGGCTCGTTCTATGTATGTCTCCGTAGCTATGAAATGAGAGCCTATGTGTCAAACAGGCCCAGAGCCTGCGTGTAACTGTCCCAAAGTATCCCCTGAAACTCTGAGGGAATCTATCCATAAGCATGATAAGGGAGTTAAATCCGATGAGGAATAAAATGAAGTGCCCAACTTTCTTCTGAGTCTCTCTTCCACCCCCAGAGTAAAGTTAGTACTTACCTCATCTCCTGCCGGACAGCAAGGCAATTCCCAGGTTTGTGAGGTCTTCTCCCTCACATGCACCTGTAATTTAAAAAGAAAATATCTCTCAGATTTTCTTAGTAAGGGCAGCAAACAATTACATGGGAGGCGCAGTGAGAATTATGTCCCACAAGTTCCCATTGCTCTAAAGCCACCAAAAGCTCTACTGTAGAGACTGATACAGACTACGGCTACACCCTGGAACAAAGCAGCACACTCTGGCACTACTTTAAAAATTATAAACTCTTGATTGAAGAATATTTTCTAACACCTCACTTTACCTCTTCCTATCACTAACGTAGGCAAAGAGAATGACTGGAGTGGGAGGGAAGGGAGGAGCTATTTAACAGCTCTGCTGTGGTGCTCTTTGCCTCCTCCTGCTGACCAGGAGATGAATATCCCATAAGTAATGAAGATCATCCGTGGACTCATTGTGTCTTTAAGAAGAAATGTTTGTCTTGGGATCTTCCAGTGGATGGGCAAGCAGGTTGGACTCACCTCAAAACAGCTATTTGGACAGGAGAAGACAGAGGGTACCCTACCATTTTACATAAATCTGGCCTACACCACTGGAACTTTTTGGGAAATATTATTTGTGTGTTTAATAGACATACATTTATGTTTTGCCCTTAAGGCATCTAAAATATTGATCTGCAGCTTCCATGTGATAAAACGTTGGCCATAACTGCTATAACTCACAGTACAATTTAAAGACTACAAATGTGTAATTCATTTGTAGAGTTTTTTTTTTATTATATTTTTTTTATATAATTTACCTGAGAATCGTTATCAATGTGATGCATTGCTGATATGTCTTCTGGGATTTTCCAGAGTTCAGAGAACTGATCATCAAAATTGTCTTGGTCCTGCAATAGAAAAACAAGAATAAGTAGAACATAGATGGATTTTTTTATTTTTGATCAATAGCAGTATTATAAAAAGCTCAAAAGAAAAGTATCACCTACTAGAGCTTTTTCACTTTGATCTCTGTAGCGACATAAGGAATTTTAGTGAATGTTGCTATGGGCTATTTAGAAGAGAAATAAAACTATAGCACGTGATTCTTAGCTCCCTGGCCCATAGCAGCAAATTCATTAGGAAATTTAAAATCAGAGCTAATGTGTGTAAGTGAAGAGTACCAATTATTAAAGGTGACATTTTTTACCTTTTGAAAACCAATTGTGAAAGAAAGTAATTACTTTTTCTTGTATGAGGTATGTTTCCACCTAATAAAATGATTCCTTTACATGTTTTAGAGGATTGCTTTACACACACAATGGAGTCTGCATTGATCTAGTTGTATGATCAGTTTTAATGACAGTACCTGAATTTTAATTTTAGCACGGTTACATTCTTGTTTCTCTTTTTATATTATATGTTGTTTCTCTTTTTATATTATATGTTGTGCTCAATGTCAAGACAAAAAAAAAGAGAAGACAAAAAAGAAAAAGGAAAGGAGGTTATAGTGCACGCTTTCTTAACCTCAAATAAATCAATCTGAAAAATTAAAACTTATCCTTTATTTGAATATTCACTAGACTAAAACAGTTTCCACAGAGAGAAAGATTAACATACTAATAATATATAGAGGGGTTAACAAACATAAATATGTCTAAACAAATCCCTACTATAAAACAAACAGGAAAGGTCCTTAATTATTATTATTACTGGTTATTTTTAGGGCACCAACAGATTCCGCAGTGCTATAAACATAGGCGGAATACAACAAAACATTTATAGGGATTGGGACTTCCGGGCGGTGGCCATCTTACTGGTCGCACTGAGCATCAGCTCCTTAAAGGGACAGTCTAGGCCAAAATAAACTTTCATGATTCAGATAGAGCATGTCATTTTAAACAATTTTCCAATTTACTTTTATCACCAATTTTGCTTTGTTCTCTTGGTATTCTTAGTTGAAAGCTTAACCTAGGAGGTTCATATGCTAATTTCTTAGACCTTGAAGCCCACCTCTTTCAGATTGCATTTTAACAGTTTTTCACCACTAGAGGGTGTTAGTTCACATATTTCATATAGATAACACTGTGCTCGGGCACGTGAAGTAATCTGGGAGCAGGCACTGATTGGCTAGACTGCAAGTCTGTCAAAAGAACTGAAAAAAGGGGCAGTTTGCAGAGGATTAGATATAAGATAATCACAGAGGTTAAAAGTATATTATTATAACTGTGTTGGTTATTCAAAACTGGGAAATGGGTAATAAAGGGATTATCTATCTTTTAAAACAATAAAAATTCTGGTGTAGACTGTCCCTTTAAGATTTCTACACTATTTCTCATTTCTGCAAAGCAGTGCAAGTAATATCCAACTTAAAATAGTGGAGAGACTTGTCTGACAGCGACCTAATTCAAGAAATAGGGTCTAGGATTTTGACGCGGCTCCATAGCCCTCAGTACCAGACTATTCATTTGAGGCCTTCCCCAATAACTGAAGCATCAACCCGTCCTCATACCTAGCTGTGTGCCTTGTGTGCGCAGTCCTTGCTCTAAAGAGTACCCTATTCTCTAAACCACATACTTTGACTATTCTGCTTTGGAAACCTCACTGTTACCCCTGTACATCAGCCTACTCATTACGTGCAGCTAATTGTGGCAAGCAGCTATAAGTGTGGCTAGATTATCTACGGCAGGCAAGAAGCATTTGCCGAAAATGGAGGACACCTACCTAATACAACAAATACAATCGATGATACTTAAGGATTCCCAGAACCTGGAGGAAAAATTTGCAGCACTCTTTTACCTGCATCAACAGGAATTCAACAAAGTATGGCGAGCCTCGCTACAGAAGTTAGACACTTTGATTCCTGCCTTACCTAGTCCTACGACCGGCACAGAGGATTACTCGACAACATGGAAGGAAATTCCCCTTCAGGAGGCTAATAGATTGCTGATCCAATGTGTGGAAACAGTAGCGTCCCCTGGGCAGCTTAACCCTAATTGGCCGATTGGCAGACTAAGTGAAGGGACCGAGACTAGCCCAGCAGAGATCCAGCTCCATGTTTCCCCATATCTTGAAGTCGGAGCTATAAAACCAAGTACCGCAGTGTTTCAGCCGAAGAGAAATACCAGATTCATTGAAAGGATGAAAACCAACGGCTCAGCAGACAAAAGATCTAGACGTATCCTTGACAGTATGCAGTCGTTAACCCACGATCGACCATCCTACCTTACTGCAGCGGCTACCTACTTCCACGCAGAGCTAATGAGGCCTGTTGGTGAGGGAACTTTATCAGTTGTGAACGCAGATCTACCCGTGCAGCATTTAGAGGTAGCGGAGCTGGTAGATGGAACGTTAGTGTTAGGCAATCTAAGAACCGCTGCACACCAGCCTTTCGACCAGAGCGACCTAACTACATGCTGTCATTGGCGGCCCTATCCAGTACTGCAACGACCACCACACTTGATGCAGCTGAACACACCTGCTCAGAGCCCCCTCGGGGAGCTATCAAGCCTGGAAACTGAGGGAGCAGACACACAGCCGCAGCCATGCCAGAATCTTCTACTGAGAACCTCTGCAATCCTAAGAGGGGAAGATGAGGTGGGACCGGGACAATCTGCTTTCATATTTGCTGACACCTCCTATCCAACACCAAGCGTTCAAAGTGAATATACTCCACAAGTCTCCCTGCAGAAAACAAAAACAGGAGTCGGTTGAAACCACTAAGGGACGGTGACCACCAGATGAGTATAGGACTCTGCAGCCCTTAGTTAATTACTAGCACTTGTTAGCCCCTACCTAAAATGGTCCTCTATTACTCTATATATGTGCAGCACCTCTTTTTCCATTGATAATGGCTGGAAAGCCTAATCCCTGAGGTCATACTTTGCTGCAACATATGTTTCTTCGTTTCTCCACTTGTTCTGCTAGTAGGTTAAACCATGCATATTCTATTACAACCTGGGTGAAAATTGAATAGATAAACTACTGACCCAGAGACAGAACTTTTTTTCACTTTCTGCGATGAGATTTTTTTAGTGAAAATTTTTCTGCAGGTCATTTTTAAATAAAATAAAATAGTAAATTTGTCAGTTACACTAAAGCACCAGATCAATTGCAATGTGTTGGTTACATGAGAATAAAGCAATATTTAAAGTTGTATAATCTAGTGCAGTAGTTGAAAATTGCATTGCAAATTAGCTGCAGACAAAAAAAGTAATTGTAAAATGTCTCTTGAATTAATTTGGTTTCCTTTTCTCTTAGTCCAACATAGAAATGTAGTAATTAAAAAGGTGCATTGCTCATACGAACTTCTTACATTCAGAGAAAAACAGCTTTGCAGACTGTGAAAAGCTAGGGAACAAGCTTGCAAAAATCTCAGAGCCAGACAACAATCAATGCACTGCTGCTTTGCAGCACTACTGCATATTTGACTGTTGTCTTCAAACAGCACTTTGCTCTGGATGCACTGTGTTAAGGAAAACTTATACAATGCAGCCAGAGAACAGCTCTGTTTAAAATGAACAGCCTAATGAGGAGCAGCTCTGAAAAGATAAAGTGCTAACAGTTCCTGTTCTTTCTGCAGACATGCTGCATTTTCTGCGATGACATCTCAGATCACTGTATGTTCTGCCTTGGGGACTACTGACTTAGGGTTTTACACCTGAAAGAGGTCTGTTGTTCAGTTTATCCAAAGAAACTGCTAGGTGAAATCGCACAGACTTGTTTCACCAAATAATGCCTCTGTTTTAGAGACTCACCATGCATGTTTAGGTCTTGCAATTTAATTGAAGGAAAGGTTGCCCTGACTAGCTATAATTAGAAGTTTGCTCCATTATGCTTAGGCCACTATTGTTTTATAAGTGAGTGTTTCACCATATACATACATATTGCTATAGAGATATGCACAGTATAACCCATACTATGCCACATATAGCAAAGTCTCTGATCCAGCAGTGCTTCTTAATAACTGTGCAGGATGGTTTATTTATAATACTAACCTTGACTGAGATGCAAAGTTACCATAGTTGAGCCCCATTGAATTCCAGAATGTCTTTCTATACCCTTTCTTGAGTTAGGTCAGATCAACGTACTGTGCTGTTAAAGTACTTAGCATAACATTGTTAACTGAGCTAGACATGTTAATCTTACTACTGTGGTTATCTAGTTCACTGTCAAGATAAGGTTGTTTCGTTATAATTAGAGCCCAAGAGTGGCCCCTTCTCTAAGTTACATAAACAGTACACAGGACCAAGAGTGGCCTTATGTCCAATAGGGGATTTTTATAATGTTATATTTTGTTTTATAATTTTAAAATCTTAAAATGTAAAACTGAGGTTTTATGTCAGGTGGTTAATTTAATTTGCAGACACTATCTTGAATCCTGAAACCGTGCATATTGTGTTGTATTGAGCTTTATTTTCTTGTATGCTCTTATCATACTTTACCTTTAACTGTCTGTAACAAAATTTTGTTTTTGAAACCTCAAGAAAAATATTAAAAGTTAAAAATATTTATAGGGATCAAACGGGTAGAAAGCGAGTCGCACTGTTGAAGTCAGCTCTTAAGAAGGTGATAACTTAAATTACGCTAACCTGATAATTGTATTTTCTTCAGAAATAAAGAGTCCACAGCTGCATTCATTACTTTTGGGAATTCAGAACCTGGCCACCATGAGGAAGCAAAGACACCTCAGCCAAAGGCTTAAATACCTCCCCCACTTCCCTCATCCCCCAGTCATTCTGCCGAGGGAACAAGGAACAGTAGAAGAAATATCAGGGGGGTGAAAATGTGTGAGAAGGACAAAATAACAGAGGCCCCACAAAAATACGGGCGGGGAGCTGTGGACTCTTTCCATCTGAAGAAAAGAAAATTATCAGGTAAGCATAATTTAAGTTTTTCTTCATAAATGGAAAGAGTCCACAGCTGCATTCATTACTTTTGGGAAAACAATACCCAAGCTATAGAGGACACTGAATGCTAAAGCGGGAGGGTACAAGAGGCAGCCCATTCTGAGGGCACCAGGCCTGAAAAACCTCTACCTAACAAAATCCTGCTCCATCCGAAGCCGAGAACAACTTTTGAAAAAAAAAAGAAAAAGGCCCGAGGACACTGATCTGCAGATAGCCAGCAGCCTCCGTATTCTTCCACAAAGAAGAAAAGACACAGAGAAAACAAGCATAAGGAACTCCAGAAAAAAAAACTAAAAAAGGGCACAACAAGTCCGTAAACAGAGCAAAAACCAGAGAAACTGAGTCAGGCTAACAGAGACCCAACCAGTCTTGTAGAAACAGGGGGAGGCAACGCCCAGCCCTTAGAGATACAGAAACTACGGACTAAGGCCGGGAGTCTGAACAGAGAAGAGAATCTTCCCCTAACACAGTGCAACCACCTCTAGTTAAGACGACTGAAGACGAAGGTCCCCAGAGTCGTAAAAAGATAGCTCTGAATATCTAAATTTTCAGAAAAGAACCTCAGAACCTTGTGCAGCAAGCTCAGAAAGGTGAACATCTGACGTACAACCCCACAGAGACAAAAGACAAAACACTGCACACTGCCATCATCGAAAATGACGCAGAAACTTGAATACTTGCAGTGCAAGTAAGGAGCAGCTGAAATAGGCTAAGCATCCACCAAGCAGTGGATAACGTCGCAGGCTATCCAAGAGTCACCAGTCCTTCCCACAGATCTTTGAACATGGAGAAAAAACATCACTGCACCTCAAATGACCTAAGAACAATTAGCAGAGCAACAGATCACAGATCCTGCTCCAAACACCAGACCAGCCCAAGCGACAGAAATGACTGATGGAACAGAAAGACCCCAACCACAGGCCCTCAGGGACAGGAAATAATGGGGGGACTCACCCACCCCAACAGAGCTCGGGTGCCAACCCAATCTGCTCCTCCAATAAGGCACACCCAAGGAGAACCCCCGAGGACCTGGAACAAAGAAAGTGCAATAGATCCTTAGAAAGACCTGTCACAACTCTCTTCAACTTCCAACAGTTCGAACAGAGCATTCCACAGAGCAGCAGACTGCTGTCCCTCACAGAAACAAAAGCCACCTGTTCGAACCTCCTACACACAGGGCAGGACAATGATCTTCCAGAGATAGGAAACCCGAGCTTTTAAGGAAGACAAGCTACCCCCTCTAAAGGGGAGGGCACAGATAAGAACAGTGCACATACCCCAAGACATGACACCATAGACTGATCAAAACACGGACCAAATGCTGAATCCACAAAGAAAACCACCCATGAAAAGGAGCACACTCCGTCCGAAGGAAAAGTCAGGCCTTAAAGTTTGAAACCAGGACCTGAAGGTGTATATGAACCCTGGCATTCCTGCTTGCAAGCTCAATGAGCTAGCCCCTATGTCCAAACATAGTCTCCCTGAAAAAACTGGGGCGTCCCGAACCAGTCAGCAGGATCATAAGTCTCTAAAGAAAACTGCCACAGCAGGATTCAAACTCCAAGCCTATGGCTTTCTAGGCCGGAACTAATCCTGGGGGCCCTAGACTCGGGACCCAGATCGCCTTAAAACAAACGACACCCTCAGGGAACACAAGATACCCCATCTGAAGAAAAACAGACCTCACAGGGGACAATGATCGGGCTAACCCGGAGAACGGGTACAGGACTCATTCGCAAATCCCAGCCCAAAGGGAAGAGAACACCCTTAGCAGGAGGTCAACACCCCCCAAACACGGTGCTAGGCCACGACAAAGTCACGCCATAACTCTAGAGCTCCAGGCCCCAAGGACAACTCGCACAAAGTCCAAGACTAAGGGAATGATAACGAGAACAGAGTCACCTGAAAGAGAGAGTAGAAAAAGGCTAGTCTCCATAATCCTTTCAGACTAACCTTCCGGAGGACCACACCCAAGGAAGAAGAATGCTGAGCATCCTGAATCCTGGTAGAAACATCCCCTAAGCAAAGGCTTGAAAAAGGAGACAGCACCGCCTATCGTCCCCGACATGGAGACGACTAACTCTCGGAAGTAGACAAAGTCGCACGGGCCTCACTTCCTAAAAAAATGAAGAATATGGCAGCAGTGGGATCTGAACCCACGCCTCCGAAGGGCCTTATCCAGCACCTTAGACCGCTCGGCCATGCTACCTAGCTCAAAGCCACCAGAAACGCGGACAAAGTCCAGAAGTCTCGACTCGAGTGTCCTAAAAGGACACTCACAAATAGACCTTAAAAAGGCAAGACCGCCAAGAACCAGGGGCATGAAGGACCTAAGTTCTCAATTTTTAACCTCCAACCCACAACGGGAAGGAAAACTCTAGTCGCCGCAAAAATCAACAACAACAGCGCATGTCACAGCGGATCTCAACAGAGACCCGGCCAACTAGATTGACAGGCAAATGAGGACTGAACCATCCTCCATACCCCTAAACAAACAAGGGACCATCAAGTCCTCTCAGGATGTTAGCTGAAACTTGTAAAATATAACAAGGAAAACAACAAAAGTCATATTGTGAGCACAAGACGCCCTAACCTGACCAGCCAGGCATAAAAGGTTCCACATGTCTGAACTAGACCTCAAAGACAGAAGGATTTGTACCCAGTCAGGACCAGCTTCAAACCAAGGGCCTCAGCACTGTCAAGGCCACATAGAGTCTCCCCCAAGATGGAAGGATAGACAACAGACAAACATAGGACTAGTATGTTCTCACTCTTGAACAAACTTTTGTAAAAGTAAACAGAGCGACCGCAAAATCGTGAGTATCAATTCCAGAGAAGAAATTTTCTGAAGGAAACATTACGACAACATGAGCTTTAATAAACCAAAGAAAATCTATCCTCACCGGATTAAATAAAAGATCAGGAAACCCGTAGGTTATCGCCCAGGAAGAAGAATCTTTCAAGCTCAGAACTGGAAACGGATACTCAAATAACAAAGACTATAAAAAGATTATCATCCCCTTATGTCTAATTATGCAATCTAGTCGAAGAGGAAGACTGAGAAATCCCCCCATTAAGAATGGGATCCTCCAAGAATGCCAAAACGTGCCTCAGTAGAACACAAAGGCGCGACAGTCTATAATGAAAGGCACAACATACCTCCGCCAGGACAAATGAAGACGCCGGCCCCGAAGGTTGATCCCCTGAGGCCTCAGGGGCAGTCGTTCCCCCAGAGGGCTGAACTGGACCAGGCGATCCCACGCCTGACGAGCCACAGTTAAAAGAACACAGACAATATCGTAAGCACACTCCCGGGAGGTTGGAGGTGCAGATGCGCCAGCACTAAAGATATGACAATGCGGAACCGTGTCGTAACCTCCGGTGGGAACAGGCCACTCTCCATAGAAAGATAAGCAGCATTTGAGTTACCTACATGCGTAGTAAGAGTTGGTGGTAAGGAACTCGCCTTGTGGGAAATGGAATTTCCAGAGGGGGATAGCTCAGCCGGCTCCTGATTCCCCGATCTCGAGGAACAGAGTACTCTAAAACGGCATTCGGAACATAATTGATGTGCATGTATCACCCGGGCCAATTCATATTCTTCGTAAAAAGTAGAATCTGAATCAGAGACATCCGTCTCCACAAAATCAGAATCCTCCATAACTGGGATATTGATTAAAAAATGGACCAATGGAGGCGGAGCTAACAGCAGAGTGGAGTGGTCGCTAAGGAGCAGAGCTCCCGCAATGATCAGTATTTAAAATACTTTTAATAGCCCCAATGGACAATAAAAGTTACCCCCTAATAGCCCCTGGTGGCCCTATACTATCCCCAAACCCATTGGACGCCGAGATCCTACATAGGCTCACTCACAGAGGTGGATATTACACAGGAACATTCTCAGAGGACTCCATGCAAAAGAGAAGTAACTCACAGCCAATATCGGCCATTGCTGATCTGGCCATTATCCCCTGGTTGATCGGACCTCACAGATCAACGGGGAGTAAGCAGAGGTTAACAAGCATGAAAGCGCTCCCAAATAGAGACACCTCCCAGGCCCTTCAGAGTAAGCCCGTGAACAGACGCCGTTTTAGAAGTTACCTGCAGGTGGTGAAAGCTGCACTATCTCACCTCAGTCCTACTCCACGCGAGTCATTACACCTCAAGGTTCAGACAGGATTCCCTACATACTACGGAGCTCTAGTGTCAAAGGCAACCGAACAGCATCCCAGGCCCTTCACCACCTAACCGCAACATCCGTTGGGGCCTGCTGAGGCCTGCAGAAGGGAAATAATATGGTCATCCGTTATCTTGATCAGCACACACGTAAGTCAATACTGTGGTCTATATAAAACACACACTTCATCTCAACTCTAGATAGAAGTCTAGTCTGAAGGTTTATACTTTAGAACCTGGGGACACTCAGTAAAGCAATCCCTAAGTATTCAAGGGATACTAGTTACATTATTTATCTGTAGAACTAAGCGGGGCCTGCAGCGTCATACTGTGGGGCCTGGGGATACCAAGCAAAACAATCTATAAGGGCTGAGGAGACACAGACTACACTAAGCACCACGTAGCCATAAATTTGAATAAAAGAAGTAATCTCATCCCTATAACCAGCATATCTCCATTCCCATATAAAGCATACCAGACCAGGAACTTTAGTAAAAGACTATGCAAAATTCCAAGACCACTGGGTGACATTATTCTCTAGCTGTTTTATGCCTCAGTCACAAACCTCCCCGGAGTAGGCCCTAGTCTATAACAGAGCACATTTATCACCTCTCATAAGATCACATTACACAGAGACTTAAACAACCTAGTGGCACTGTTATAGGGCTGGACATCTGTACTTTGATTCTACTAGAGAGTTACCCTACTAGTTCTACAGCACAGCCCCCTCTTCCCTTTCCTGCAGGGTTCTTATACCTGTGGGTCATACCCCCCTCCCCTTTACCCACTTCACCTATAGGGGGCAACTCCCCTGGAGGGAGACTGTGAATTAGACGACACTCTCTGAATCTCCTTTTTGGGTGGTTGTGCGTCTCATTACTGGGAGACCCCTACACTAGCTATGCCCTCCTCATTTCCTGAATTCTATCCTCATACTGGAGGTAACAATACTTAATATGCAGAGCTAAACGCACAGATGTAGGAGAGCTAGGCGTCACATCCCCCCTGACCCACTTATAATTAAGGAATACTCCTTGCTCAGGACACACCTACAGTCTTTTTGTGCAGTGTCCCTGTTATTTTTCCATTTCCTTTGGGGTCCCACTATTCTTGATCCTGATGGCTCACAGTATGTAGAAAAAGCAGAAGCACCAGGATCAGCCTAAAAGGACTTTAAATGATCATTTTCATAGTAAACTCCTTTCTGACCCTGAGGGATCGGAAGAAGATCCCAGAGATGCCATCTCCTCATATGGCGAGGTCTCTAAACTTACTACCTCCTCTAAAGAACAACGTAGTCTCTCCCAATCTGCCATCCTTGATTCCATTAAAGATGGATACCCATTACACGTCCCTCAAACAGGACCTTAGACAATCAGTAAGTGAGTTGAAGAGAGATATCACTTCTCTCGGGGACCACACTGAGACGCTTGAACATAAGCATGAGGACCTCAATGTGGATAATACCAACCTTCTTGTATACTCTCAAAATTTAGCAGAGCAGATTTCAGATCTAGAAGCTAAGCTCGCTGACTTAGAAGACAGGTCCCGGCGCAACAAGCTTCTCATTAGAGGGGTACCTGAGGATGTCAGTTCGACTGATTTACACAATTACCTGTCCAAACTTTTCACTGAGCTACTTGGCTCTTCTACGCAACAGGAATCTCTAACAGATAGAGCACATAGAGCCTTACACCCATGAAATTCATCATTGGACATACCAAGAGACATTATCATCAGATTATATTGTTTTACATTCAAAGAAAAAGTCCTAAGAGCCTCCTTCCTGAATAACCTGACAGCACCATGCGACACAATACAAATATTCCCAGATCTTTCACCACACACATTAGCTAAACATAGAACATTCCAACAGCTCACGTAAAACCTTTGTCGCCATAATATAAAGTACAAATGGGGATTCCCCATGACGATCAATCCTATGTTATCTCTACGCTTGATCAAGGCATGAAGATGCTGCAATCACTTGGATTCACCAAAACAACTGACCATAACCACCAACCTCCGGAACAGCTAAGGACTCTAAATGCTGCTACACCTGAGTGGCAGCCTCTGCCTAGAAGATCTACCACACAAGCCAAAAGAAAAGAAATCCTGGACACCAAGGCCCCACCTTAACGTCATATAACTTTCTCTACCCTAAGATTCTTTGACTAATCTTCCCGGGGAGTTGGTATGAGCTCACATACGGGTACACATCTTACCCTCTTAAGTCTCATATAGCTCTATCCCCTCCTAAAGGGACCCCCTGGAGAGTTCACAACAACTGATGGACCACACAACCTATGGAAAGTATGAGCTTACAAGCGGGTACTTATCTTACTCATTGCTGCAATTGCTGCTCATTACTCTCCCATAGTTGTAACCAACGGACAGGTTTGATTTGCTGGGGTATACCCCATACTGTGTAACATTGATGTTGTTGTTGTTTATTTCTGGTTTACTTGATTAATATCGGTTAGTAAACCTTGTATACAGAAAACCATGTTAAATCCCCCTGCAAAGTAGAGGATTCACTATATATAGGCCCATATTGTTATCTGCCCACTTATTTCTTATTACATTTGCTTCTCATGTGAGATATAGAATATAGTACACTCTACATTGGGACACTTCTTACAGCTCCTCTACTCCAAAACTTCCATAAGCAGGTAATGACGGAGGTTAAACATATCAACACTGTATAATATTAGTCCTTCTGAAGTAACAAGAACGCCCCTTACATTACTCACCCGCTCCAATTCGTATGTCAACCATAGATTAAGAATTCAACAACCTCACTGAATTTAGGCCTATTATTTATACCCTTATGTCTCTCATGTAATGGCGTTGATTGTTGTGGGAACATATATACTATAAATTTCTATTTGTCCCTCACTTAAACTTAGAAGACAATAGATAAGACTGTTGATGAAGGTATACTATTGAAATATTCCTTCACATATGTTGGTCATGTTAGACCCTAGTTACAATATTTTTTTATACTTTGTGAACACTGGCATACTTAGTAAGTTGTTAAGAGACAATACATATACATAATACCCAGAGCGGAACTAACTCTCCCCCCCACTCATAATAGACTCTCCCTTGAACTTTCTACCTCAAATATAGTATACTTACCTCCCAAATACCTTATTGACCTTATTTTTTCCCTCTAACTACTCTAATCAGAATATATCTACCCTGATGTTTAAATAGGTAATAGTGATTATTGGTATTCCCTGGCGACAGGTTCCTATCTCACCTCTGTACTACAGTGTCTAACATAAATATGAACTTTTGTAGCATCTATCATATGCTCAGACATTTAGAGGGAGTTAACTTTATTTGAGACTTTTCAGGTCTACATTCTAGACTGTACCTTCTCTAACCCTTACCTCCAATATGGAGTCCTAGGATACCTTATATCACCTTCCTTAACATTACTATGTCATATTACATGTCAGGGGGACTTTGTTGCCGCCAGGCCCCTCCTACGTATAGCTCTCTTTATATTCTATTTCCCTGATATATAAATTACATTGACTCAAGAATCTCATATATCCTCACTCCACTCAACTTATTATTATTATCATTACTACCATTTTAATTCATCCCTAACCATCTGTAAACAACAGAGGTTCCATTTCCCACCCTCCGCCTCCCTTAATCTATCGCATTTTAGTTATCTTATTTCATGATAGTTTATTTTGCCTTTCCAACATTAAGTGTCTTTAGTCTGCTGAAGCACCATATATTATCCCCCATTACCAGAAGCTCAGCTGAATCATACGTTTGCTCAGACCCCTATCCCAACGTCCCTTATAGTCTGGTTAAAGAAAAATAAGTTTAGAGGTACCACACCCACATCTAGGGGATACTCAATAGTTTTAGAAGCCTCATTCCTGTCAAGGTCTAGGGGGGTAGCTATATATCAATAATCACCTTGTTACCCTAGTGAATATCTATGCACCTAATTCCAAACAAATCAAATTCTTGACAAAGCTTCTAAAATCGGTGTCGGCGGTGAAGCAGGGTGGGCTGATTTTGAGAGAAGATTTTAATCTGATTTCGGACCCCGATCTAGACAGGAGGGGACCTAAGATATCCACTCTAGAAAGAGCTACCCACCCCCTATCCAAGGCGTTCAAACAACTAATTAGCCAAAATGATCTATACGACCCCTGGAGGGTGATCCACCCACAAGATAGGGAATACACTTTCTATTCCCCGCCCACAAATTGTTTACTCGTATAGACTACTTTTTCATTAGCACCAGACTATTAGATAATATATCTTACACGAAAATACTACCGATATCCTGGTCAGAGCATGATGCTCTTACACTGTCCTTAGGTCCACATATTAACTGTCCTTCTCTTTCCTCGTGGAGGCTCCAAGACTATATGGTCACAGATCCTCTTATCAGACTAGAGATGCAGGAAAGGATAGTGGAATTCTTAAATATCATTGACCAACCTCAAACTTTAATTGAGATATTATTATCGCACTCGACACAGACAAACGTAGTAGACAGTTAGCTTCCTTAGCTTCCCTTGTCATACAACTTAGAAAACTTTGACAAACGTTAAATACCGCATACTCTAGCTCAATAGCCCAAGACATTGCTGATATTACCAAACGAATTCCGGACTTAGAGCTACAAAGGACTCATAATACCTTGAAGAAACTTAAAATAATCTTTTACCATCACAGTAACAAAGCCTCCCCGCTACTAGCTGCCAAATTCAGACATCACACAGCGCAGGCTAAAATCCTGTCAATTAGGAACACAACAAACAATTTAGTATATTCCCTCCGGAAAACTTCTCCTACAAAGAAAATACCATTTTCAATGGAACCTTCAAACCCTCAAACCATTAAAGTTTTGGGCACCCACCTAAGCCCCAATCCAGAACTCACAATTTGGTAAAAATTATACGGATAGACTTTTAGAGTTTAAGAACCTACTACTTTCCTGGGAATTTAAAGAAATTTCCTAGACTGGAAGAATAGCAGCCATAGGCCATCTTTAGGTGCATACCATATAACATTCCTAGACCATTACTGAACAAATTACAGAGCCTCATAACAAATTATGAATGGAAGGATCATCGACCTAGGACCTCTAGAACCACATTGCAAATACCAATTTCACATGGAGGCCTAGCACTCCCCAACATTATACTATACTACACTGCAGCCAGACTGTCACACATAATCAGCTGGACTATTACGACTGACTGTCCACGCTGGATTGACACCGACACGGCCACCTTACCAACAGGACTTACATTGTCCGATCTACCATGGATCCCCTCCAATCATAGGGAAAAGCTAGCTAACTTAGCACCAATTCTATTAGACGCCCTAAAATTCTGGGATCATATTAGGCATAACCTGGACCTGGCACCCCATCCCTATCCAGCTCTCACCCTGACCGGTGCCCTTTTCTGCCTCCCAGACTCTCATCTGAGGTCATGGCAAAATCTGCCACCCACTCTTGTTACAGAATTTTATGACCAGGGTCAATGGATCCCACACTCCCAGTTATGTACAAAATATGATATACCTACTCACATTTTTAAGAATTCCGTCTCAGCTCCTTATTGATATCTTGGGCTATCCCAGACAAGACCTCAAAATTTTATCAAAATGGGAGACAAAGTGGGTACGGGGACACAACGTTAAACACGCCCTATCTTTCCATTATAGTCTCCTCCTCGAACCTCTTACTCATCATAAAATCTCCCAGCAAAGAGTGTGGGAGAGAGAGATTGGCTTCACGGCTGACACCGATACCTGGCATGCGTGCATACTTATAACTAAAAAACTTCTCCATTGTGCTACACTATGGGAGCTACACTACAAAATTCGTGTACAGTGGCACTTAATACCCTCCACATTGCACAGGATATATGGTACCCACTCTCCAGGATGTTGACGAGGCTGTGGACAAATAGGGACCTCACTACATGTATGGTGGTCCTGCCCAAAGATACGTCCCCTTTGGAGATGGTTATTTCATACCTTAAATCTACTTCATATCGCCTTAACTTTTAAACTGGAAATAACCCTACTTCACTTACATTTTCCAAAACTAACATAAGGAAAGGAAGCTCTCACAATTTATCTCATTATGGCCACAAAACTGGCTATTGCCAGATCATGGAAAAACAAAGACCCTCCCCCTACATCACAGGTCCTTTCCACTGTACACTACATCAAACAGATGGAATTATAGCCATACCCATAGGTCTCTAGATAAAGTCGCTTTCTACCATGAGGTCTGGTCCCCCTGGACAGAAACCTTCTCAGATTAAGGTGGACTCTTTCACTATAATCCTGTTCCCTCTATGTTCACCTCCATGCTACTAACCCCTCCCTACGTTGACCCCTTTTTTTTTTCTTCTCTCTCCCCTAGTTATTTCCCCTCCCAACTTATAACCCTCCACCACCTGCTTTAGTCGTAGCTACCTGCCATATATTAGAGGTCTGGTTATTACCAGACGTATCCCCCACCTACCTTTTTTCTTTTTTATCTATTCGATCCAACTGCTTCCGACATTTATAGTTCTGTGTTTTCTCTGGATACAAAAATCTGTTGAGGTACTTGGTTCTGACTTAACTAACGGATAGATTATGAGTTGTGTGTTAGGGTAAAAAAGCAGCGTTAAGAGGTCCTAACGCTGCTTTTTTATGCCCGCTGGTATTATGAGTCTTGAAGGTTTAGGGGCACCGCACACTTCTTTGGCCTTACCGCAAAACGACTTACGTAAATTTCGTAAAGTCTTTTTTCTATGGGACTTCCATAGCGTCGGTATTACGAGTCTGTCCTGGGAGGCCAAAAAGTGAGCGGTTGACCCTACCCCGTCAAGAGTCCTAACGCATTTAAAAGTCAGTAGTTATAAGTTTTATGGTACAACGCTGTAACATAAAACTCATAACTAAAGTGCTAAAAAGTACACTAACACCCATAAACTACCAATTAACCCCTAAACCGAGGCCCTCCCGCATTGCAAACACTATAATAAAAATTTTAACCCCTAATATGCCGCTCCGGAAACCGCCGCCACCTACATTATATGTATTAACCCCTAATCTGCTGTCCCCAACATAGCAGACACCTACATACTATTTATAAACCCCTAATCTGCCGCCCCCAATGTCACCACAACCTACCTACATTTATTAACCCCTAATTTGCCGCCCCCAACGTCGCCACAACTATATTAAAGTTATTAACCCTTAAACTAAGTCTAACCCTAACACCTCCTAACTTAAATATAATTACAATAAATCTAAATAAATATTCTTATCATTAACTAAATTATTCCTATTTAAAACTAAATACTTACCTATAAAATAAACCCTAAGCTAGCTACAATATAACTAATAGTTACATTGTAGCTAGCTTAGGATTTATATTTATTTTACAGGCAAGTTTATATTTATTTTAACTAGGTAGAATAGTTATTAAATAGTTATTAACTATTTAAACACTAATTAGCTAAAATAAATACAAAAGTACCTGTAAAATAAAACCTAACCTAAGTTACACTAACACATAACACTACACAATAATTAAATAAATTAACTAAATTAAATACAATTACCTAAATTAAATTAGCTAAAGTACAAAAACAACACTAAATTACAGAAAATAATAAACAAATTGCAGATATTTAAACTAATTACACCTAATCTAATAGCCCTATTAAAATAAAAAAGCCCCCCAAAATAAAAAAAAAACCCTAGCCTAAACCAAACTACCAATGGCCCTTAAAAGGGCCTTTTGCGGGGCATTGCCCCAAAGTAATCAACTCTTTTACCTGTAAAAAAAAATAAAAATACAAACAACCCCCCAACAGTAAACCTACCACCCACACAACCAACCCCCCAAATAAAATACTATCTAAAAAAAACCTAAGCTCCCCATTGCCCTGAAAAGGGCATTTGGATGGGCATTGCCCTTAAAAGGGCAGTTAGCTCTATTGCAGCCCAAAGTACCTAACCTAAATATAAAACCCACCCAATACACCCACCCCTGAAGATCGACTTACCGGGAGACGTCTCCATCCAAGCCGGGCCGAAGTCCTCAACGAAGCCGGGAGAAGTCTTCATCCAAGCCGGGCGAAGTGGTCCTCCAGACGGGCAGAAGTCTTCATCCAGACGGCATCTTCTATCTTCATCCATCCGGCGCGGAGCGGGTCCATCTTCAAGACATTCGACGAGGAGCATCCTCTTCATCCGGAGTCTTCTTTTCTGAATGAAAGTTCCTTTAAGTGACGTCATACAAGATGGCGTCCCTTAGATTCCGATTGGCTGATAGAATTCTATCAGCCAATCGGAATTAAGGTAGAAAAAAATCATATTGGCTGATTGCAGCCAATAGGATTGAAGTTCAATCCTATTGGCTAATCCAATCAGCCATTAGGATTGAGCTCGCATTCTATTAGCTGTTCCAATCAGCCAATAGAATGCAAGCTCAATCCTATTGGCTGATTGCATCAGCCAATAGGATTTGTTCTACCTTAATTCAGATTGGCTGATAGACTTCTATCAGCCAATCGGAATCTAAGGGACGCAATCTTGGATGACGTCACTTAAAGGTACCTTCATTCAGTAAGAAGACTCCGGATGAAGAAGATGCTCCGCGTCGGATGTCTTGAAGATGGACCAGCTCCGCGCCGGATGGATGAAGATAGAAGATGCCGTGTGGATGAAGACTTCTGCCTGTCTGGAGGACCACTTCGCCCGGCTTGGATGAAGACTTCTCCCAGCTTCGTTGAGGACTTCGGCCCAGCTTGGATGAAAACGTCTCCCGGTAGGTTGATCTTCAGGGGGTTAGTGTTAGGTTTTTTTAAGGGTGTATTGTTGGGTTTTTTTTTTTTATAGGTTAGGGACTTTGGGCTGCAATAGAGCTAAATGCCCTTTTAAGGGCATTGCCCATCCAAATGCCCTTTTCAGGGCAATGGGGAGCTTAGGTTTTTTTAGACAGTATTTTATTTGGGGGGGTTGGTTGTGTGAGTGGTGGGATTTACTGTTGGGGGGTTGTTTGCATTTTTTTTTTACAGGTAAAAGAGCTGATTACTTTGGGGCAATGCCCCGCAAAAGGCCCTTTTAAGGGCTATTGGTAGTTTAGTTTAGGTTAGGGGTTTTTTATTTTGGGGGGGCTTTTTATTTTAATAGGGCTTTTAGATTAGGTGTAATTAGTTTAAATATCTGCAATTAGTTTATTATTTTCTGTAATTTAGTGGGGTTTTTTTGTACTTTAGCTAATTTAATTTAGGTAATTGTATTTAATTTGGTTAATTGATTTAATTATTGTGTAGTGTTAGGTGTTAGTGTAACTTAGGTTAGGTTTTATTTTACAGGTACTTTTGTGTTTATTTTAGCTAGGTAGTTATTAAATAGTTAATAACTAATTAATAACTATTCTACCTAGTTAAAATAAATACAAACTTGCCTGTAAAATAAAAATAAATCCTAAGATAGCTACAATGTAACTATTAGTTATATTGTAGCTAGCTTAGGGTTTATTTTATAGGTAAGTATTTAGTTTTAAATAGGAATACTTTAGTTAATGATAGGAATATTTATTTAGATTTATTGTAATTATATTTAAGTTAGGGGGTTAGATTTAGGTTTAGGGGTTAATAACTTTAATATAGTAGCGGCAACGTTGGGGGCGGCAAATTAGGGGTTAATAAATGTAGGTAGGTTGCAGCGACAATGGGGGTGGCAGATTAGGGGTTAATAAATAGTATGTAGGTGTCGGCGATGTTGGGGGCAGCAGATTAGGGGTTAATACATATAATATAGGTGGTGGTGGTGATGTCCAGAGTGGCAGATTAGGGGTTAATAATTATAATGCAGGTGTCAGCGATGTTTGTTCTTACTTTGTAAAATCTGCAACATTGAAAAAGTCACTAGAATAACACAGACAATGCTGAAATGCCAATAGAAGCTCAATTATGATCTGCCAACATATTAAGCGTGTTTTGCACTGAAGCCAGAAGGGCAAATTAGAGGCAAACCAAAAACAAAGCTCCTGAGCCTTATACTGCTGGATTGACCATCTGAATTCTACCGCACGATCCTCTGGAGTGCCTTATACAGCTAGCTGGTGTGCTGTGAATACCAGCCTGCCTCTATAGGCACATCTGAGTGCCTTCATATATTGTGAGTACCCTGCACTTGTCCTTCTTTCTTTTGATGCTTATGGTTATGGATTCACACATACGGCGCCTCTTTCCTTATTTTTTATCCTAGATTTGCTGACCTGTGGAGGGTGAAGTTAGAGTGCGGCCTCAAGTTTATTTAGAACACATACTACAGGATTATATTGGACTGTTTTCCATCTGGGTGTGATCCATCCACGGTTTGGGACTTTGATATATATGCCTTACTAATGGTTCTATACATCAATTGCTGAATATTATAGGCAATTATTTCAATAATATATATATATGTGTGTTTATATATATTTTTATGTATATGTACTTGGCAATTAACTTATAATTGTTTATTGAAGTACGGCGGCTCATTACATATCACACACTACAGCGCCCCCTATTGGGTTTCATGACCCTAGTATTATAGGGTTAATACGTGTAAGATTAGGGGTGTTTAGACTCAGGGTTCAAGTAAGGGTGTTAGGTGTAGACATAAATTTTATTTCCCCATAGGAATCAATGGGGCTGCGTTACTGAGTTTTACACTGCTTTTTGGCAGGTGTTAGACTTTTTCTCAGCCGGCTCTCCCCGTTGATTCCTATGGGGAAATTGTGCACGAGCACGTACGACCAGCTCACCGCTGACTTAAGCAGCGCTGGTATTGGAGTGCGGTAATGAGCAAAATTTTGATCAATGCTTACTTCTTGCCTTTTGACGACGGGTTTGTAAAAACCTGTAATACCAACACTGCATGTAAGTGGGGGGGTTGGTTGTGTGAGTGGTGGGTTTTACTGTTGGGGGGTTGTTTGCATTTTTTTTTTACAGGTAAAAGAGCTGATTACTTTGGGGCAATGCCCCGCAAAAGGCCCTTTTAAGGGCTATTGGTAGTTTAGTTTAGGTTAGGGGTTTTTTATTTTGGGGGGGCTTTTTTTATTTTAATAGGGCTTTTAGATTAGGTGTAATTAGTTTAAATATCTGCAATTAGTTTATTATTTTCTGTAATTTAGTGGGGGGGTTTTGTACTTTAGCTAATTTAATTTAGGTAATTGTATTTCATTTGGTTAATTGATTTAATTATTGTGTAGTGTTAGGTGTTAGTGTAACTTAGGTTAGGTTTTATTTTACAGGTACTTTTGTGTTTATTTTAGCTAGGTAGTTATTAAATAGTTAATAACTAATTAATAACTATTCTACCTAGTTAAAATAAATACAAACTTGCCTGTAAAATAAAAATAAATCCTAAGATAGCTACAATGTAACTATTAGTTATATTGTAGCTAGCTTAGGGTTTATTTTATAGGTAAGTATTTAGTTTTAAATAGGAATACTTTAGTTAATGATAGGAATATTTATTTAGATTTATTGTAATTATATTTAAGTTAGGGGGTTAGATTTAGGTTTAGGGGTTAATAACTTTAATATAGTAGCGGCGACGTTGGGGGCGGCAAATTAGGGGTTAATAAATGTAGGTAGGTTGCAGCGACAATGGGGGTGGCAGATTAGGGGTTAATAAATAGTATGTAGGTGTCGGCGATGTTGGGGGCAGCAGATTAGGGGTTAATACATATAATGTAGGTGGTGGTGGTGATGTCCAGAGCGGCAGATTAGGGGTTAATAATTATAATGCAGGTGTCGGCGATGTCGGGGGTGGCAGATTAGGGTTAATACGTGTAAGATTAGGGGTGTTTAGACTCAGGGTTCAAGTAAGGGTGTTAGGTGTAGACATAAATTTTATTTCCCCATAGGAATCAATGGGGCTGCGTTACTGAGTTTTACACTGCTTTTTGGCAGGTGTTAGACTTTTTCTCAGCCGGCTCTCCCCGTTGATTCCTATGGGGAAATTGTGCACGAGCACGTACGACCAGCTCACCGCTGACTTAAGCAGCGCTGGTATTGGAGTGCGGTAATGAGCAAAATTTTGATCAATGCTTACTTCTTGCCTTTTGACGACGGGTTTGTAAAAACCTGTAATACCAACACTGCATGTAAGTGAGCGGTGAGGGAAAACTGCTCGTTAGCACCGCCTAGCCTCTAACGCAAAACTTGTAATCTAAGTATCACTACACAGTAGCAGACAGAATCAAATAACAAACATGATTTAAAAAAAAAAAAAACCCTGTCCAATAACCCCCCTTAGGAGATATTAACCCTTGATTCCAAGATACAAAAGGAGTCTCACTGAGACCCTATATTAAGGTTATCCCCAAACGGTTGTAGCCCCTCTCGGATAAACAGTTGCAATTACAATACATCCATGATGAAAGAAAAATTAAACGATCTTACTGGAATCTACGCCGTGGAACAGGAACACGGCCCTTCAAGTGTGACAGATAGTAGTGTCTCTTCTGCCATGGACTTGAGAGAAGAAAGCAGGCAGCGAAACTCGTCAACGCTGATTGCTTGTGGAGCTGTTAATATGAGTTGGGATGGTTTTGCAGAAAGACTCTCCCTGCATCTCCGGACTCTAACTTTCACCCATGCTCTCACTGAGAGACTGACAGGACTACTTAAAACTCCAGTCCCATGCCAAAGAGTACTACCCTCCATAAGAGACTATTGAAAACTTTTGACACTTCTCTGCCAACCTCCTGGGACGAAAGGCAAAGTATAACTGGGGGATGAGGGAAGTGGGGGAGGTATTTAAGCCTTTGGCTGGGGTGTCTTTGCCTCCTCCTGGTGGCCAGGTTCTGAATTCCCAAAAGTAGTGAATGCAGCTGTGGACTCTTTCCATTTATGAAGAAAATACAAACAGCTGGACTCTTAGGCTTACAGGCTAAGGGGGTTTAAGGGGATAGCAAAAGAGGAGAGGAACTGGTATAAACAAAGGTTAGTGTAGGTTGTATGCATCCCTGAACAGTAGAGTCTTTAGAGAGCGCTTGACGCTTTCAAAACTAGGGGAAGAGTCTTATGGAGCGAGGCAGAGAGTTCCACATGATGAGAGCCAGTCTGGAGAAGTCCTGTAAATGGGAGTGTGAGTATGTAACAAGAGAGTAGGAGGTCATGAGCAGAGTAAAGGGGGCGGAAGGGAGATTATCTGGAGACAAGGTCTGAGATATAGGGGGGAGCAGTGAAGTAGATGGCTTTGTATGTCAGAGTGAGAATTTTGTGTTTAATCCAAGAGGAAGCCAGTGAAGGGATTGGCAGAGAGGTGCAGCAGATGAAGAGTGACGTGTAAGGAAGATGAAAGAAAACATTTGGGTTTAGTGTCCATTTAAGTAGCCATTTAGTATCCCTATTTAAAAATGACTTTTTGTACCTAAACATCCATCCGTTTTTTAAATATAAAAAAACAAAGTAATGTTTCGATGCACTACTTCAAAACTATATTAAACAGTTTAATTAGCATTCTTTATTTATAATTCCTGCAAACTATGCTTTTTACAATCTTTCAGAGGGGTGGTAGCATCTCCCCAATTTGGAATAAACACTGTGAGTTTTACTTTAAATAGAGCAATGTTACACAGTGAAACCCATCTACTATTTGTAGCAGTAGCGGACCTACTTAACAAAGCAACCTGGTGCACCCCTTGTAATTTGCTCTCCTGATGTGCTCAGCTAGCTCCTAGTAGTGCATTGCTGTTCTTTCAACAAAGGATACCAAGAGAATAAAGTAACTTTCATAAAATAAGTAACTTGGAAAGTTGTTTAATATTGTATGATCTATCTCAATCATGAAGGGGAAAAAATGTTAGTTTCATCTGTTATACTTGGGAGAACAATGTTAGATATGCATATATATATTTACATACATAACGAGCATATGATCCCCTTTAGTTTTAGTAAAATGTTTTTGTCATTCCAAGTGACTGCTGGAAAGATGGTAGAATTAATCAAGAGTATGATATCCCAAAACCTACAGAACATAAAAACATAAAATACTGTTCCCCTTTTCCCAATTTTGGGCTGGTTAGCATGCGAAACGCACGCTAGAAAAAACAGATGCACTATAACTTCAGGAATTCGGATATTGTGACCATGCTAACTTCCCAATAGACTATAATGGAGCGCTCTGTTTAAAAAAAACACAAAACAAAAAACTAACACATCGCTCAGGCGCTAACCTGACACTGTGTTAAACCTATAACGCTAAACCCGAAGGTAGTGCATATTTTACATTCCAATGTTCTTTACAGATGATATCTCATAGCTTGTATCGATCCTTTCTCCTCCTATCTCCATTAGTTTGTACATACATTCTCCATCACTCTTTCTCATATTCTCTTAACCCCTATTAAAAGGGAAACAAATCTGCACAATATTAAGGACAGGAAAAGTTGAAGGATGGTCTCTCCACCAACAAGTTAAATATATCATGCACCAGATAGTAAACTGATCAGGATGACTGGTAAATATAAATAACATGCATGTATGCCATAAACACAAGATAAAATAAATATGCATAGATGTTGCGTATTGTTCATTAGAATACAATATACTGTTTATGTGTTTTATAAAGATATTTCACAGCTAATTATTCAAATCTTCGAAAGCTCTTTTTCATCAATGCTAATTATGATAGACTGCGATAAGAGTAGACACATGCATATCTTACCTTTTCAATTAAGTGAATAACTTCTTCAGAAGTATGCTGCTCTCCTGATTCCAAGTTAATGTCTGGAGGTTGAACTGGGCGGCAACAAACCATAGTCACAGTAATAGGTAACTCTTTTAAGACGTTAACAACATCTTTATGATTTTGGCCAAGGAGAGATATTTCATTCACCTTCAAAACACAGCACAAACCGCGTTCAAGGAAATGCAAGACAAATTTAAAAATTAAAGAAAACATGTGAAAGAAGAAAACACCAGTATTTCAATTTTAAAGTTGCACAATTACAACACTAGAAAAAAAAAATTGAAAGGAAAATAGAGTCAAAATGAAAATATCATGGTTCCGGTAGAGCATGTAATTTTACAAAAAAAAAAAAAAACCTCCAGCTTATGTCCATTATAAAACTGTGCAGAGACTTTTAATATGCACACTTTCTGAGGCACGCATTCCTAATAAGCATGTGCAAGAGTTTACTGTATACTTGTGGGGAATTTTTCACAAAACTAATTTAAAATTAAGAGCGAGTATTACTGTATTGGACTGACAACATTTTATAAATAATGTGCTGATGTAATACTATACACTGACCAGGTGTGCCATTCTCATTTTTGAATAAGGTGTGAAAAACATAATTTATGCTTACCAGATCAATTCCTTTCCTTCTGGATAGTCCACGGCTTCATTCCTTACTGTTGGGAAATACAACACCTGGCCACCAGGAGGAGGCAAATACATTCCAGCCAAAGAGGGTTTTCTATCAAGCCGCCAACGTTGTTGAATTCGACCGCACCAATACGCTTGCCTTACATCGCGGCCACAGACCTGAATATGATCTCCATATTTATAAAAAAAAAGCTGGCAAAAAGCCACGCACCAAGTACGGGATGATGAGCATCGGACTGTTAACTAATCGATCTCGCGTCTATTCAGCTTTTTACCAACTTTATTTATACCCTGTCACTAAATGCCGCCACTATACTATACTATCTTGCCGCTCCCGGACCCCGCCGCCACTAAATAAAGTTATTAACCCCTATCCCGCCACTCCCGGACCCTGCCGCCACTAAATGAAGTTATTAACCCCTATCTTGCCGCTCCCGGACCCTGCCGCCACAAAATAAACATATTAACCCCTATTCCGCCACTCCCAGACACCGCCAGCACTAAATAAACGTTTTAACCCCTAAACCTCTGGCCTCCCACATCACTACCATTAACTAAACCTATTAACCCCTAAACTGCCAGTCCCCCACATCGCCATAAACTAAATTAAGCTATTAACCCCTAAACCTAACAAGCCGCTAACTTTAAATTAAAATTACAACATCCCTATTTTAAAATAAATTTAAACTTACCTGTAGAATTAAAATAAACTATTTTTAAACTATTAATTAACCTATACAACACTTAAACTACCAATTAAATTAACTAAATTACATATTAAAAAAAAACTAACCCTACTCAAATAATTTAAATATACTATTTAACCTTATTAAAAATTACTAAATTACAAAAAAAAAAAAAAAATGCAAAGTTAAAAAAAATAAAAAACACTAAATTACGAGAACAAACAAACCACATTATCAAAAATAAAAAAGAATTACACCTAATCGAATAGCCCTATCAAAATAAAAAGCCCCCCCAAAATAAAAAGCTCCTAGCCTACAATAAACTACCAATGGCCCTTAAAAGGGCCTTTTGTGGGGCATTGCCCCAAAGAAATCAGCTGCTTTACCTGTAAAAAAAAAATACAAACACCCCCAACAGTAAACCCCCACCCCCCACAACCAACCCCCCCAAAAAAAAACCCTATCTAAATAACCTAAGCTCCCCATTGCCCAGACCCTACTCTAAAATAAAAACCCACCAAAAAAAAAACCTTAAATAAACCTAACACTAACCCCCGACGATGCACTTACAGTTCTTGAAGTCCCGCTTGAAGGATCCATCCAGCCGGCAAGAAGTCTTCATCCGGACGGCCTCTTCCATCTTCATCCAGCCGACCAAGTCTTCATCCAGACGGCATCTTCTATCTTCATCCATCCGGCGCGGAGCGGGTCCATCCTGAAGACATCCGGCGCAGAGCTCCTCTTCAATACGGCCGCCGTCGTAAACTGGAGCTTGAATGCAAGTGACGTCATCCAAGATGGCGTCGCCTGCATTCCTATTGGCTGAAATGTTCCAATCAGCCAATAGGATTTGAGCAGCTCTCATCCTATTGGCTGTTCCAATAAGCCAATAGGATGAGAGCTGCTCAAATTCTATTGCCTGATTGGAACAGCCAATAGGATTTTAGCAGCTCTAATCCTATTGGCTGATTGGAACCTTTTAGCCAATAGGAATGCAAGGGACGCCATCTTGGATGACGTTACTTGAATTCAAGTTCCAGTTTACGGCGGTGACCGTATTGAAAAGGAGCTCTGCACCGGATGTCTTCAGGATGGACACACTCCGCGCCGGATGGATAAAGATAGAAGATGCCATCTGGATGAAGACTTCTTGCCGCATGAATGAAGATGGAAGAGGCCGTCCGGATGAAGACTTCTTGCCGGCTGGATGGATCCTTCAAGCGGGACTTCAAGAACTGTAAGTGGATCTTCGGGGGTTAGTGTTAGGTTTATTTAAGGGTTTTTTGGGTGGGTTTTATTTTTAGAGTAGTAGAGTCTGTGCAGGTAAAAGACCGCAATGCCCCGTAAAAGGCCCTTTTAAGGGCCATTGGTAGTTTATTGTAGGCTAGGTTTTTTTTTTTTTTTTTTTTTTTTGGGTGGGCTTTTTTATTTTGATAGGGCTATTAGATTAGGTGTAATTCTTTTTTATTTTTGATAATGTGTTTTTTTTCTCTCGTAATTTAGTGTTTTTTATTTTTTTGTAACTTAGCGCTTATTTTTTTTTGTAATTTAGTAATTTTTAATAAGGTTAAATAGCATATTTAAATAATTTGAGTAGGGTTAGGGTTTTTTAATATGTAATTTAGTTAATTTAATTGGTAGTTTAATTTAAGTGTAGTATAATAGTTAGGGTAGGTTAATTAATAGTTTAAAAATAGTTTATTTTAATTCTACAGGTAAGTTTAAATTTATTTGAAGATAGGAACGTTGTAATTTTAATTTAAAGTTAGCGGCTTGTTAGGTTTAGGGGTTAATAGCATAATTTAGTTTATGGCGGTGTGGGGGGCTGGCGGTTTAGGGGTTAATAGGTTTAGTTAGTGGTAGTGATGTGGGAGGCCAGAGGTTTAGGGGTTAATGCATTTATTTAGTGGTGGTAGGGGTCTGGGAGCGGCGGGATAGGGGTTAATAACTTTATTTAGGTTGCCGCGGGGTGCAGGAGCGGCGGAATAGGGGTTAATAACTATATTTAGTGGCAGCGGGGTCCGGGAGCGGCGGGATAGGGGTTAATAACATTATTTAGGTGGTGGCGATGTCGGGGGCAGCAGATTAGGGGTTTATGTTAGGGTGTTAGGTGTAAACGTCACTTGTCTTCTACCATATAAATCAATGGGATATCTGGCAGCATCGAACATAAGCTTTCACTGCTTTCAGACTCCCATTGATTCCTATGGCATCTGCGGCCTCTAGGGTGCCGGATTGAAAATCAGGTACGCTGGGTCGGAATAGCTGTGAGCGTACCTGTTAACTATTTGATAACTTTGAAAAAGTGTCAAATAGTGCCGAATGTGTATTCGGAACATCTGTAATGACGTAAGCATCAATCTGTGACGGATTGAGACCGGCGGATCGTATGTTTTGTCACAAATTTCAACTTTTGCCGGTCTGTAGGCTTTGATAACTCGGTCGGATCAAGCTCGCAACAATTACTCTGCAGAATTCCAGCGTTTTTGCGGTTGACGGCTTGATAGATATCCCCCGAAGGCTTAAATATCCCTCCCACTTCCTCATTACCCCAGTCATTCTGCTGAGGGAACAAGGAAAAGTAGGAGAAACATTAGGGTAGAAATGGTGCCAGAAAAATAAAATAAATAATAGGGAACCACCTGTAGACAAGAAAAAACAGGTGGGCCGTGGACTCTCCTTATCCAGAAGGAAAGAAATTTATCTGGTAAGCATAAATTATGTTTTCCTTCCTAGGATAGGGAGAGTTCACTGTCCTTACTGTTGGGAAAACTATACCCAAGCTCCAGAGGACACTGAATGAATAAGGGGAGTGAACAAAAAGGAAGAGGCAGACCCTATTCTGAGGGCACTACAGCCTGCAAAACTTTTCTCCCGAAAGCTGCTTCAGCCGAAGCAAAAATATCAAACTTGTAAAATTTTGAAAAAGTATGTACGGAGGACCATTTAGTTGCCTTACAAATCTGATCAATAGAGGCCTCGTTCTTAAAGGCCCAAGAGGAAGCCACTGCTCTAGTGAAATGAGCCATTATCCCCTCAAGAGGACAATGTCCCGCTGTCTCGTAAGATAAGTGGATGACACTCCTTAACCAAAAAGATAGGGAAGTCGAAGTAGCCTACTGCCCCTCACACTTCCCTGAATAGACAACAAAGAAGAAGATTGTCTAAACTCCTTAGTAGCGTGAAGATAGAACTTCAAGGCGCGAACCACATCCAAATTGTGAAGTAAGTGTTCCTTCGATGAAGGATTAGGACACAAGGAAGGAACCACAATCTTCTGATTGATGTTGCAATCTGACACAACCTTGGGAAGAAAACCTAATTTAGTACGTAAAACTGCCTTATCTGCATGAAAAATCAGATAAGGGGCCTGACATTGCAAAGCAGAGATCTCAGAAACTCTGCGCAGAGGCTATAGCCAATAAAAAGAGAACCTTCCAAGATAACAATTTAATGTCAACGGAATGCAGAGGCTCAAACGGAACCTTTTGCAAAACTCGAAGTACAAGATTTAGGCTCCAAGAGCCCCAGAACTACACACAGCTCTGATCCTAATCAGAGCCTTAACAAAGGACTGCATGTCTGGAAGCTCAGCCAGTCTCTTGTGCAATAAAACTGACAGGGCCGAAATCTGTCCTCTCAGGGAACTAGTAGAAAGGCCCTTCTCCAGCCCATCCTGGAGAATAGATAAGATCCTGGTAACCTTAACTCTGTAACAGGAAAAACCACACTCTTCACACCAGAATAAGTAGGTCCTCCACACCTTGTGGTAGATACGCTGAGTAACTGGTTTGCGAGCTTGAATAAGAGTATCAATGACACTCTCGGAGAAACCTCTCTTGGCTAAGACTAAGTGTTCAATCTCCACGCAGTCAGCCTCAGAGAATATAGATTTTTATGAACAAATAGACCTTGTATCAGCAGGTCTCTGCGACAAGGTAACTTCCACGGAGAAGAGGACATCCCCACTAGATCTGCGAACCACGTCCTTCGCAGCCACGATGGAGCAATCAGGATTACTGACACCCACTCCTGCTTGATGCGGGGCACCACTCGAGGAAGAAGCAGTAATGGAGCAAAAAGATATACGAGTTTGAACCTTCAGGGCACTGCTAGTGCATCAATTAGATCCGCTTGGGGATCCCTCGACCTGTACCTGGGTAGCTTGGTATTGCGACTAGACGCCATGAGATCTATCTCCAGCATTCCCCACTTGCTGCATATCTCTGCAAACACCTCAGGATGGAGAAACCATCCCCCTTCATGGAAGGATTGCCTGCTGAGAAAATCTGCCTCTCAGTTGTTCATACCCGGAATGAGGATATTTGACAGCAAACAGCTGTGGGCCTCTGCCCACTCCAGAATCTGAGATACTTCCTTCATCGCCAAGAAAATTCTCCTTCCCCCTGATGGTTGATGTAAGCCATCAAGGTTATATTGTCTGATTTGAATCTGATAAACTGGGAAGAATCCAGAAGTGGACAAGCCTTCAAGGCCTTGAAGATTGCCCATAGTTCCAAAATATTGATTGGGAAGGAGGACTCCTCCTGAGTGCACAACCCCTGTGCCTTACTGGCACCCCAAACAGCTCCCCATCCGGATAGGCTTGCTTCCGTAGTCACAATCTCCCAGGATTTTCTTAAGAAGCATGTCCTTTGGGACAGATGATCTGGACAGAGCCACCAAGAGAGTGATTCTCTCGAGCAGGTGTCTAATACAATCCATTGAGACTGATCTGAATGACCGCTGTTCCACTGCCTCAGCATGCACAGTTGTAAAGGTCCATGCACAACACTATGAGACCAATCACCTCCATACACTAAGTCACAGAGGGATGTAAGGAGGTCCGGAGGGAAAGACATGCCGAAGTTAGCTTGCAACGTCTTTGGTCTGGTAGAAATATCCTCATGGATATGGGGTATACAATAGTACCCAGGAATTCCACCCTGGTACTTGGGATAAGAGAACTTATTTCAAAGTTTATCTTCCATCCATGTGATCGAAGAAGACTGAGAAGGGACTCCAAGAATTCTTCCTCAAGATGAAAGGATGGTGCTTGCACCAGAATATCTTCCAAGTATGGGGCTACTGCAATACCCTGAGTTCTGGCAACTGCTAGAAGAGCCCCCAGAACCTATTTAAAGATTTGTGAAACAATAGCTAGGTCAAACGGAAGGGCAATGAACTGGAAGTGCTGGTCCAGGAATGCAAACCTCAGGAACTGAAAGTTTTCCCTGTGGATTGGAACATGAAGGTAAGCGTATTTCAGCTCTATAGTGGCCATAAATTGGTCTTCCTGAATTAAAGGAAGGATGGACCTTATCGTCTCCATCTTGAAGGAAGGGACACTGAGAAATTTGTTTAAGCACTTTAGGTCCAAAATTGGGCAGAAAGTCCCCTCCTTCTTTGGGACCAAACCTCTTTCTTCGATAGGCATCGGGACAACTACTCGAAGAAGGCATCGCTCTTTTCTGGTCTGGTAGGCAGATTCGAGAGAAGGAATCTGCTCCTTGGCGGATGAGATTTGAAGTCTATCTTGCATCCCTGAGATACCACCTCCAGGACCCACGGATCCTGTACGTCCTTGAACTAGGTGTCTGAAAAAAAAGAGACAGTCGGGGGCCGCCACTTCATGCGATTTGTTTTCGGCGGGCTTCTTATTCTGCTTGGATTCATTTCAGATCTGAGCCGGCTTCCTCGTACTCTTGGTTTGCTCAGTCATGGAGGAGAATAGTTGTCATTGGGATTTGTCAGAACGAAAGGAATGAAAATTAGAAGATTGTCGTCCCTTAGACTTGTTCTTCTTATCTTGCGGTAGGAAGGCACCCTTGCCTCCGGTAACCGTAGAAATAATGGAGTCCAGGCCTAGACCAAATAAAATCTTTCCCTTGAAGGGAAGAGAAAGGAGTCTGGACTTAGACGTCATATCCGCAGACCAAGACCTCAAACAGAGCGCCTGGTGGGCTAGGACCACAAAACCAGAGGCTTTTGCATGTAGGCGAATAATTTGAAAGTTCGCATCACAGAAAAAAGAATTAGCAATTCTCAGAGCTTTAATTCTGTCTTGAATATCCTTAAGGGGTAAACCACCTCAATGAGTTCCGACAAAGAGTCACATCAGTAGGTAGTCGCTCCGTCAACGGCGGCAACTGCAGCTGCCAGTTGAAACAAAAATCCTGTATATTGAAACATCTTTCTCAGAAAGGTTTCCATTTTCTTATCCATCAGCTCTCTGAAAGAAGAACTATCCTCAAGAGGTATATAGTAGTATATTTAGCAAGCGTAGAGATGGCACCATCCACCTTAAGAATGGGGCCCAACAAATCCAGTTGAGAGTCCGGGAACAACTTTTTAAAAGTAGACAAGGGAAAAAAGGAAGAACCAATTCTTTCCCATTCATTCTTAATAATGTTCGCCATTTTATCCAGCACAGGAAAAGTCAAAGGAACTTTCCTGTCTTCGTAAACTAATTTAGGTATCATAGGTTCTTCAGGCAGCGAGGCCTCTCTAATGTAGACAGAACCTCCTTTAATAAAAAATGCAAGTGCTCAATTTTAAATCTAAAGGACGGTTCCTCCGCAGCAGGAGGCTTAGACGCTAAGGATTCTGACACAGAAAGTCAACCCTCTGAAGCTACAGAGGTTAACTCATCATCGGATAACTGGGAGATAATAGCTAAATCCGATAAATATTTACATGACTCCGGGTCAGGAGAGCTATGTTTAACCTTTCTCTTGCGCTTGTTAGAGTGAGGTAATGGACTGAGGGTCGCCAACACTGCCGTTTGTAACTGCGTGGCAAAGTCCACAGGAAGAAGGCCTCCTCCGGATGGAGGATTAGATGTGCTATGGGGAACTGCATGTGAAGTGGATAATGTAACAAGGGTAGTAATCTAACGGGATGCAGAGTCCTGAGAGGTAGACGGCTCAGAGGGATTAAGAGTCTTAGCAGGTTTGTCTCCCTTCTAAGAATTTATAACGGTGTTAAGGCATGTAAAACATAATTGAGTGGGCGGGAAAACCACGGCCTCCTCAAAATATAAACAGGTATGATTTAGTACAGAAGGAGGATTTACTACAGAAGGAGTACCTTCTAACATGTCAAGAGTCCTCCATAGCTCAGGTTATACCCACAGAAGGACACAAATAATCTCAGCCGGAATGGAGGAAATGAACATAGACCACACCCGGTCACATGGAGTGCAAGACAGTACTTCCCCTGTTATTACAAGTACAACAAGTAATAGGAGCTGTGCAACACTTTCAAAAACGAAAGTGAAACTTAAAAGTCAAACCTGTTTGTTCCAGCCAAAAACAAACAGTCTATCAGCCCAGGAAAAAAAATCACACAATAAATAATTAATACACTGATTAATTAACCCCAACTATTCAATAAACCCCCTTCAGAGGATATTAACCCTGGATCCTATCAAGGTATAAAGGAGCCACACTGTGACCCTTTTATAGCGTTTTATGTGTAAAAATTGAAACAATCTTACCTCCAGGATCCATTGTGTGGAACAGAACACAGCCTCTCAAGTGTGACAGTCTTATAGCAGCGCTTCTGACATAGACTTGAGTGAGAGAAAGCAGGCAGTGAAACTAGTCAACACTGATTGCTTAGGAGCTGTTAGCAGTAGTCTAGATGGTTTCGCAGAAAAACTTTCCCTGCATCTCCAGACTCTAACTTTCATCAATACTCTCACTTAGAGGTTGACATGACAACTTAAAACTCCAGTCCTACCTCGAAGGGAAGATACCCTTTTTTCAGGACTCTCCGAATCTTCTGCCACCTCCTAACGTGATGAAAAGCAAAGAATGACTGGGGTAATGTGGAAGTGGGAGGGATATTTAAGCTTTGGTTGGGGTGTATTTGGCTCCTCCTGGTGGCCAGGTGTTGTATTTCCCAACAGTAAGGAATGAAGCCATGGACTCTCCCTATCTTAGGAAGGAAAACATAATTATAAAAAAATAAATAAAAGCATAAACAAATATCAGATTGAAACCTTGGCCTACAGACAGTCATCCACATAGCCACATCAGATCAGACCATTGCAACTACAACCCCTCTGTTAGCCAAACACCCACATCAGGTCTCATATCCAACCTCTGGCTGTGCAGGGCTTCTGCAACCAGACAGCTGCAACTTAGTCATGGCACCCTATATAGCTGTCTATCTCCCCTAATGGAAAATCTGTCCTTACCTGCAACTGTTCTCTGTGTCTTTAGTATAAGATTTGCAAACAATTATACAAAAAAACTAAACAAAAACTGCAATGTATAAAAGAACAATTCAGACTTTCCGGTCCTAAATCCAAAGTGGAGAAAGACATATCGCTGGCAAGAACCTTTACATAGATTACATCAGAATATAAATAACCAACACAGGGCTAGATTACGAGTGGAGTGCTAACTGTAGTGCGCAAGCAATATCGTTTTTTTTCTCTGCTTTCTGTGCAACGGAAATAGCGAGCATATTACATGTTGAAAGTAAACGTTGCATAAAGGTTGCATTAAACACAATATAGATACATGCAAAAGTACAGTTACACTCATTTTAACACTGTCTGCTAAAAAGATTTAAAAAAAATTATAAGGGCTCAAAGATAAATGGTATAAGGTGTTTTGAAAAAAAAAAGAAAAGAAAAAAAAAGGGCTGCAAAGCGCTTTAACATATATATGCATACACAAACATGTCTAAATATGTGTATGTATGCATATATGTGTGTGTGTATAGATGTGTGCACATATGTATTTAAGCATTTATGTGTTTTACTGTATTTGTACTGTGAATATTTCACATTCCAATATTCTTCACTTACAGGATAATATACTTTTTATTGTAAATACATATTCCTATATATACCATACCTGTATATCTAAACTGAGCTCTGTCCGCGGCAACGGAAAATAGGCAAAAAAAATATTTTAGGATAGCCCAGACACAGATTCCTTGGTGGGATACAAGTAATCCTTACCCAGAGACACAAAGTGAGGAGTCACAACATTGGCTCCCCCATCGCAAAGCCACCAAACAAAAGAGCGGCGGTGTGGCACGTGATCTCGGCCGCAAAACTGAATCTACTGCCCGACAAGGCCAACAGGACAGGAGCCAGCATAGGAGGTGAGACTTGGAAGGAGACTATACAGGCCCAGCCGAACCACACAAAAAGTGCCATATTAGGGCCTCCTGCACACAGCAAGCACACAATAAATCTCTCTGCACACCAAGTGGCCCTCATGATGCGAGGCCCAGAAATACAGTGCAGCCATTAGGAGTACCGATCCCCCAAACATCGCCCACAAGCATTAGCAGCAACACAACAGGGCCAAAAAAGGGAAATTGCACTCCACCCTATAAACAAGTGGGACAGACACAAGTGCTTAGGCCCTGAGAAGGAGAAAGAGCAGGGTGCCCAAACTGTACCACACGGCAGAAGGGGGGATAAAAAGGGGCTAAGAAGAGGCGTCATATAACAGCATTAGACACATTCCACATTACCATCTCTATACATCTCATTTATCTCAGTTAAACTAACTGTGCTCATCACAGCTGGGAGAGCCTCCTGAGAACCGAACACAATACGGCCGTAACAAGAATTAATTCTTCTTTCTACAAGTAAAAATGGCACAGAACATGATTGTCAGGGTATTGCTGAGTGACATTATACACGATATATATACACTTAAATACTCATTATATAGATACATAATTAATTTATCTTAAAATATTAACCCTGGGTACAAATTATTTGAAATTGTAAAGTACAGGTCTTTTCAAACAGGCCTGAACCTACATCCCAGACACAGACCTCCCCCTAGCTATACTGTACACAAATACAGATGGATGCCTCAAAGAACAAAAGGAAATAAACATTTGTCCCAATAGTGAAGGCAGGTCAATTCAAAGAAACTTTTGATCACTGCCTGGAATTGTGTAATAAGATTTCCTATTAGATCACCACAGACCTCTTGTAGTCAGGAAGAGACAGTCTACAGTAATTAAACCTTTGAAGCTAGCAAGCAAAATCTTTGGGAAAGCAGTTAATTTACACTATGTATGTTAAACGAAAACAGAATTTATGCTTACCTGATAAATTACTTTCTCCAACGGTGTGTCCGGTCCACGGCGTCATCCATAACTTGTGGGAATATTCTCTTCCCCAACAGGAAATGGCAAAGAGCACAGCAAAAGCTGCCCATATAGCCCCTCCCAGGCTCCGCCCCCCCAGTCATTCGACCGACGGTTAGGAGAAAAAAAGGAGAAACTATAGGGTGCCGTGGTGACTGTAGCGTATAGAGAAAGAAATTTTTCAAACCTGATTAAAAAACCAGGGTGGGCCGTGGACCGGACACACCGTTGGAGAAAGTAATTTATCAGGTAAGCATAAATTCTGTTTTCTCCAACATTGGTGTGTCCGGTCCACGGCGTCATCCATAACTTGTGGGAACCAATACCAAAGCTTTAGGACACGGATGAAGGGAGGGAGCAAATCAGGTTACCTAAACAGAAGGCACCACGGCTTGCAAAACCTTTCTCCCAAAAATAGCCTCCGAAGAAGCATAAGTATCAAATTTGTAGAATTTGGCAAAAGTGTGCAGAGAAGACCAAGTCGCTGCCTTACATATCTGATCAACAGAAGCCTCGTTCTTGAAGGCCCATGTGGAAGCCACAGCCCTAGTAGAGTGAGCTGTAATTCGTTCAGGAGGCTGCCGTCCGGCAGTCTCATAAGCCAATCGGATGATGCTTTTCAGCCAGAAAGAAAGAGAGGTAGCAGTAGCTTTTTGTCCTCTCCTCTTACCAGAATAAACGAGAAACAAAGAAGAAGTTTGTCTGAAATCCTTTGTTGCTTCTAAATAGAACTTTAAAGCACGGACTACATCTAAATTGTGTAACAAACGTTCCTTCTTTGAAACTGTATTCGGACACAAAGAAGGAACAACTATTTCCTGGTTAATATTCTTGTTGGAAACAACTTTTGGAAGAAAACCAGGCTTGGTACGCAAAACAACCTTATCTGAATGGAACACCAGATAGGGTGGATCACACTGCAAAGCAGATAATTCAGAAACTCTTCTAGCAGAAGAGATAGCAACCAAAAACAGAACTTTCCAAGATAGTAACTTGATATCTATGGAATGTAAGGGTTCAAACGGAACCCCTTGAAGAACTGAAAGAACTAAATTTAGACTCCAGGGAGGAGTCAAGGGTCTGTAAACAGGCTTGATTCTGACTAAAGCCTGTACAAAAGCTTGTACATCTGGCACAGCTGCCAGTCGTTTGTGTAACAAGACAGATAAAGCAGAAATCTGTCCTTTTAAAGAACTCGATGACAATCCCTTATCCAAACCTTCTTGGAGAAAGGAGAGGATCTTAGGAATTTTAATCTTACTCCAGGAGAATCCCTTGGATTCACACCAACAGATATATCTTTTCCATATTTTATGGTAAATCTTTCTAGTCACAGGTTTTCTGGCTTGGACCAGAGTATCTATCACTGAATCTGAAAACCCACGCTTGGATAAAATCAAACGTTCAATTTCCAAGCAGTCAGCTGCAGAGAAACTAGATTTGGATGTTCAAATGGACCTTGTACTAGAAGATCCTGTCTCAAAGGTAGCTTCCATGGTGGAGCCGATGACATATTCACCAGGTCTGCATACCAAGTCCTGCGCGGCCACGCAGGAGCTATCAGAATCACTGATGCCTTCTCCTGTTTGATCCTGGCTACAAGCCTGGGAAGGAGAGGGAACGGTGGAAACGCATAAGCTAGGTTGAACGACCAAGGCGCCACTAATGCATCCACTAGAGTCGCCTTGGGATCCCTGGATCTGGACCCGTAGCAAGGGACCTTGAAGTTCTGACGGGACGCCATCAAGTCCATGTCTGGAATGCCCCATAATTGAGTCGACTGGGCAAACACCTCCGGGTGGAGCTCCCAGTCCCCCGGATGGAAAGTCTGACGACTCAGATAATCCGCCTCCCAGTTGTCTACTCCTGGGATGTGGATTGTAGATAGGTGGCAGGAGTGATCCTCCGCCCATTTGATGATTTTGGATACCTCTCTCATCGCCAAGGAACTCCTTGTTCCCCCCTGATGGTTGATGTAAGCTACAGTCGTCATGTTGTCTGACTGGAATCTTATGAATCCGGCCTTCGCTAGTTGAGGCCAAGCCCGGAGAGCATTGAATATCGCTCTCAGTTCCAGGATGTTTATCGGGAGAAGAGACTCTTCCCGAGACCATAGAACCTGAGCTTTCAGGGAATCCCAGACCGCGCCCCCGCCTAATAGACTGGCGTCGGTCGTGACAATGACCCACTTTGGTCTGCGGAAACTCATTCCCTGAGACAGGTGTTCCTGGGACAACCACCAACGGAGTGAGTCTCTGGTCATCTGGTCTACTTGAATCTTTGGAGACAAGTCTGTATAGTCCCCATTCCACTGCTTGAGCATGCACAGTTGTAATGGTCTTAGATTAATTCGAGCAAAAGGAACTATGTCCATTGCTGCAACCATCAACCCTACTACTTCCATGCACTGAGCTATGGAAGGTTGCAGAATAGAGAAGAACTTGACAAGCGTTTAGAAGCTTTGACTTTCTGACCTCTGTCAAGAAGATCTTCATTTGTAAAGAATCTATTATTGTTCCCAAAAAGGGAACTCTTGTCGCCGGAGACAGGGAACTCTTTTCTACGTTCACCTTCCAACCGTGAGATCTAAGAAAGGCTAGAACAATGTCTGTATGACCCTTTGCTTTGGAAAGAGACGACGCTTGAATTAGAATGTCGTCCAGATAAGGTGCCACTGCAATACCCCTTGGTCTTAGAACCGCTAGAAGGGACCCGAGCACCTTTGTGAAAATTCTGGGAGCAGTGGCTAGCCTGAATGGGAGAGCCACGAACTGATAATGTTTGTCCAGAAAGGCGAACCTTAGGAACTGATGATGATCTTTGTGGATAGGAATATGTAGATACGCATCCTTTAAATAAACGGTAGTCATATATTGACCCTCCTGGATTGTAGGTAAAATTGTTCGAATGGTTTCCATTTTGAACGATGGAACTCTGAGAAATTTGTTTAGAATTTTTAAATCCAGAATTGGTCTGAAAGTTCCCTCTTTTTTGGGAACTACAAACAGATTTGAGTAAAACCCCTGACCTTGTTCCACAGTTGGAACTGGGTGTATCACTCCCATCTTTAACAGGTCTTCTACACAATGTAAGAATGCCTGTCTCTTTATTTGGTTTGAAGATAAGTGAGACATGTGGAACCTTCCCCTTGGGGGTAGTTCGTTGAATTCTAGAAGATAACCCTGAGAGACTATTTCTACTGCCCAGGGATCCTGAACATCTCTTGCCCAAGCCTGAGCAAAGAGAGAGAGTCTGCCCTCTACTAGATCCGGTCCCGGATCGGGGGCTACCCCTTCATGCTGTTTTGGTAGCAGCAGTAGGCTTCTTGGCCTGTTTACCCTTGTTCCAGCCTTGCATTGGTTTCCAAGCTGGTTTAGTCTGGGAAGCGTTACCCTCTTGTCTAGAGGCTGCAGAGTTGGAAGCCGGTCCGTTCCTGAAATTGCGAAAGGAATGAAAATTGGACTTATTCTTAGCCTTGAAAGGTCTATCTTGTGGGAGGGCATGGCCCTTTCCCCCAGTGATGTCTGAAATAATCTCTTTCAATTCTGGCCCAAAAAGGGTCTTACCTTTGAAAGGGATATTAAGCAATTTTGTCTTGGAAGATACATCCGCCGACCAAGACTTTAGCCAGAGCGCTCTGCGCGCCACAATTGCAAACCCTTATTTTTTCGCCGCTAACCTCGCTAACTGCAAAGCGGCATCTAAAATAAAGGAATTAGCTAACTTAAGTGCGTGAATTATGTCCATAACTTCCTCATACGGAGTCTCCCTACTGAGCGACTTTTCCAGTTCCTCGAACCAGAACCACGCCGCTGTAGTGACAGGAATAATGCATGAAATAGGTTGAAGGAGGTAACCTTGCTGTACAAAAATCTTTTTTTTTTTATCCATAGGATCTTTGAAAGCACAATTGTCCTCAATGGGAATGGTCGTGCGTTTGGCTAGTGTAGAAACCGCCCCCTCGACCTTAGGGACTGTTTGCCATAAGTCCTTCCTGGGGTCGACCATAGGGAACAATTTCTTAAATATAGGAGGAGGGACAAAAGGTATGCCTGGCTTCTCCCACTCCTTATTCACTATGTCCGCCACCCGTTTAGGTATCGGAAAGGCATCAGGGTGCACCGGGACCTCTAAGAACTTGTCCATCTTGCAAAAATTTTCTGGGATGACCAGATTGTCACAATCATCCAGAGTAGATAGCACCTCCTTAAGTAATGCGCGGAGATGCTCTAATTTAAATTTAAATGTCACAACATCAGGTTCTGCCTGCTGAGAAATTCTTCCTGTATCAGAAATTTCTCCATCTGACAAACCCTCCCTCACTGCCACTTCAGACTGGTGTGAGGGTATGACAGAAAAATTATCATCAGCGCCTTCCTGCTCTACAGTGTTTAAAACAGAGCAATCGCGCTTTCTCTGAAATGCTGGCATTTTGGATAAAATATTAGCTATGGAGTTATCCATTACTGCCGTCAATTGTTGCATAGTAACAAGCATTGGCGCGCTAGAAGTGCTAGGGGTCGCCTGCGCGGGCATAACTGATATAGACACAGAAGGAGAGGATGTAGAACTATCTCTACTTCCTTCATCTGAGGAATCATCCTGGGCAACCTTACTATTTGTGACAGTACTGTCCTTACTATGTTTGGACGCTAAGGCACAATTATCACATATATTTGAAGGGGGAACCACATTGGCTTCCATACATACAGAACATGATCTATCTGAAGGTACAGACATGTTAAACAGGCTTAAACTGGTTAATAAAGCACAAAAACCGTTTTAAAACAAAACCGTTACTGTCTCTTTAAATGTTAAACAGGGCACACTTTATTACTGAATATGTGAAAAACTATTATTATCCAATCTTTACCAAATTTTCACCACAGTGTCTTAATGCATTCAAAGTGTTGCACCCCAATTAACCCTTAAAATGTGGAAACCGGAGCCATTTGCAATTTTAACCCCACTACAGTCCCAGCCACAGCCTTTGTTGCGACTTCACCTATCCCAGGGGGGTATACGATACCAATTCAAGCCTTCTAGGAACATTTGCAGTGGATACCAGACCCTCACACATGCAGCTGCATGCACTGTACTCAAAAGTAACTGCGCAATAATGGCGCGAAAAATATAATTTATGTAAGAACTTACCTGATAAATTCATTTCTTTCATATTAGCAAGAGTCCATGAGCTAGTGACGTATGGGATATACATTCCTACCAGGAGGGGCAAAGTTTCCCAAACCTCAAAATGCCTATAAATACACCCCTCACCACACCCACAATTCAGTTTAACGAATAGCCAAGAAGTGGGGTGATAAGAAAAAAGTGTGAAAGCATATAAAATAAGGAATTGGAATAATTGTGATTTATACAAAAAAATCATAACCACCACAAAAAAGGGCGGGCCTCATGGACTCTTGCTAATATGAAAGAAATGAATTTATCAGATAAGTTCTTACATAAATTATGTTTTCTTTCATGTAATTAGCAAGAGTCCATGAGCTAGTGACGTATGGGATAATGATTACCCAAGATGTGGATCTTTCCACGCAAGAGTCACTAGAGAGGGAGGGATAAAATAAAGACAGCCAATTCCTGCTGAAAATAATCCACACCCAAAATAAAGTTTAATGAAAAACATAAGCAGAAGATTCAAACTGAAACCGCTGCCTGAAGTACTTTTCTACCAAAAACTGCTTCAGGAGAAGAAAATACATCAAAATGGTAGAATTTAGTAAAAGTATGCAAAGAGGACCAAGTTGCTGCTTTGCAAATCTGATCAATCAAAGCTTCATTCCTAAACGCCCAGGAAGTAGAAACTGACCTAGTAGAATGAGCTGTAATCCTTTGAGGCAGAGTTTTACCCGACTCAACATAGGCAAGATGAATTAAAGATTTCAACCAAGATGCCAAAGAAATGGCAGAAGCTTTCTGGCCTTTTCTAGAACCGGAAAAGATAACAAATAAACTAGAAGTCTTTCGGAAAGACTTAGTAGCTTCAACATAATATTTCAAAGCTCTAACAACATCCAAAGAATGCAACGATTTCTCCTTAGAATTCTTAGGATTAGGACATAATGAAGGAACCACAATTTCTCTACTAATGTTGTTGGAATTCACAACTTTAGGTAAAAATTCAAAAGAAGTTCGCAACACCGCCTTATCCTGATGAAAAATCAGAAAAGGAGACTCACAAGAAAGAGCAGATAATTCAGAGACTCTTCTGGCAGAAGAGATCGCCAAAAGGAACAAAACTTTCCAAGAAAGTAATTTAATGTCCAAAGAATGCATAGGTTCAAACGGAGGAGCTTGAAGAGCCCCCAGAACCAAATTCAAACTCCAAGGAGGAGAAATTGACTTAATGACAGGTTTTATATGAACCAAAGCTTGTACAAAACAATGAATATCAGGAAGATTAGCAATCTTTCTGTGAAAAAGAACAGAAAGAGCAGAGATTTGTCCTTTCAAAGAACTTGCGGATAAACCTTTATCTAAACCATCCTGAAGAAACTGTAAAATTCTCGGAATTCTAAAAGAATGCCAAGAAAAATGATGAGAAAGACACCAAGAAATATAAGTCTTCCAGACTCTATAATATATCTATCTGGATACAGATTTACGAGCCTGTAACATAGTATTAATCACAGAGTCAGAGAAACCTCTTTGACCAAGAATCAAGCGTTCAATCTCCATACCTTTAAATTTAAGGATTTGAGATCCTGATGGAAAAAAGGACCTTACGACAGAAGGTCTGGTCGTAGCGGAAGAGTCCACGGATGGCAAGAGGCCATCCGGACAAGATCCGCATACCAAAACCTGTGAGGCCATGCCGGAGCTACCAGCAGAACAAACGAGCATTCCTTCAGAATCTTGGAGATTACTCTTGGAAGAAGAAATAGAGGCGGAAAGATATAGGCAGGATGATACTTCCAAGTAAGTGATAATGCATCCACTGCTTCCGCCTGAGGATCCCGGGATCTGGACAGATACCTGGGAAGTTTCTTGTTTAGATGAGAGGCCATCAGATCTATTTCTGGAAGCTCCCACCTTTGAACAATCTGAAGAAATACCTCTGGGTGAAGAGACCATTCGCCCGGATGCAACGTTTGGCGACTGAGATAATCCGCTTCCCAATTGTCTATACCTGGGATATGAACCGCAGAGATTAGACAGGAGCTGGATTCCACCCAAACCAAAATTCGAGATACTTCTTTCATAGCCAGAGGACTGTGAGTCCCTCCTTGATGATTGATGTATGCCACAGTTGTGACATTGTCTGTCTGAAAACAAATGAACGATTCTCTCTTTAGAAGAGGCCAAGACTGAAGAGCTCTGAAAATTGCACGGAGTTCCAAAATATTGATCGGTAATCTCACCTCCTGAGATTCCCAAACTCCTTGTGCCGTCAGAGATCCCCACACAGCTCCCCAATCTGTGAGACTTGCATCTGTTGAAATTACAGTCCAGGTCGGAAGCACAAAAGAAGCCCCCTGAATTAAACGATGGTGATCTGTCCACCACGTTAGAGAGTGTCGTACAATCGGTTTTAAAGATATTAATTGAGATATCTTTGTGTAATCCTTGCACCATTGATTCAGCATACAGAGCTGAAGAGGTCGCATGTGAAAACGAGCAAAGGGGATCACGTCCGATGCAGCAGTCATAAGACCTAGAATTTCCATTACTTAAGGCTACCGAAGGGAATGATTGTGACTGAAGGTTTCGACAAGCCGAAATCAATTTTAGACGTCTCTTGTCTGTTAAAGACAGAGTCATGGACACTGAATCTATCTGGAAACCCAGAAAGGTTACCCTTGTCTGAGGAATCAATGAACTTTTTGGTGAATTGATCCTCCAACCATGATCTTGAAGAAACAACACAAGTCGATTTGTATGGGATTCTGCTAAATGTAAAAGACTGAGCAAGTACCAAGATATCGTCCAAATAAGGAAATACCACAATACCATGTTCTCTGATTACAGACAGAAGGGCACGAGAACCTTTGTAAAAATTATTGGAGCTGTAGCTAGGCCAAACGGCAGAGCCACAAACTGGTAATGCTTGTCCAGAAAAGAGAATCTCAGGAACTGATAATGATCTGGATGAATCGGAATATGCAGATATGCATCCTGTAAATCTATTGTGGACATATAATGCCCTTGCTGAACAAAAGGCAAGATAGTCCTTATAGTTACCATTTTGAACGTTGGTATCCTTACATAACGATTCAATATTTTTAGATCCAGAACTGGTCTGAAGGAATTCTCCTTCTTTGGTACAATGAAGAGATTTGAATAAAACCCCATCCCCTGTTCCAGAACACAATTCAGAAATGCTTGAGCTTTCACTGGATTTACTGGGACACGGGAAAGAAAAAATCTCTTTGCAGGAGGTCTCATCTTGAAACCAATTCTGTACCCTTCTGAAACAATGTTCTGAATCCAAAGATTGTGAACAGAATTGATCCAAATTTCTTTGAAAAAACGTAACCTGCCCCCTACCAGCTGAGCTGGAATGAGGGCCGCACCTTCATGTGGACTTAGAAGCTGGCTTTGCCTTTCTAGAAGGCTTGGATTTATTCCAGACTGGAGATGGTTTCCAAACTGAAACTGCTCCTGAGGATGAAGGATCAGGCTTTTGTTCTTTGTTGAAACGAAAGGAACGAAAACGGTTATTAGCCCTGTTTTTACCCTTAGATTTTCTATCCTGTGGTAAAAAAGTTCCTTTCCCACCAGTAACAGTTGAGATAATAGAATCCAACTGAGAACCAAATAATTTGTTACCCTGGAAAGAAATGGAAAGTAGAGTTGATTTAGAAGCCATATCAGCATTCCAAGTTTTAAGCCATAAAGCTCTTCTAGCTAAAATAGCTAGAGACATAAACCTGACATCAACTCTGATAATATCAAAAATGGCATCACAGATAAAATTATTAGCATGTTGAAGAAGAAGAATAATATTATGAGAATCATGATCTGTTACTTGTTGCGCTAAAGTTTCCAACCAAAAAGTTGAAGCTGCAGCAACATCAGCCAATGATATAGCAGGTCTAAGAAGATTACCTGAACACATATAAGCTTTTCTTAGAAAGGATTCAATTTTCCTATCTAAAGGATCTTTAAACGAAGTACCATCTGACGTAGGAATAGTAGTACGTTTAGCAAGGGTAGAAATAGCCCCATCAACCTTAGGGATCTTGTCCCAAAATTCTAATCTGTCAGACGGCACAGGATATAATTGCTTAAAACGTTTAGAAGGAGTAAATGAATTACCCAATCAATTTATCCCATTCTCTGGAAATTACTTCAGAAATAGCATTAGGAACAGGAAAAACCTCTGGAATAACCACAGGAGATTTAAAGACCTTATCTAAACGTTTAGAATTAGTATCAA